>NW_008689630.1:27665-27928 GCF_000695815.1 Acanthisitta chloris
CCTGGACTGGCTTCAACAGGTCGATGTTCTTTCTGTGCTAGGGACTGCAGGACTGGATGCAACACTCCAGGTGGGATCTTACCAGAGCAGAGGGGCAGTATCACCTCTCTCAGCCTGTTGCCGACACTCCTTTTGATGCAGCCCAGGATACAGTTGGCTTCCTGGGCTGAAAACGCACAATGCTGGCTCATGTCCAGCATCTCATCCACCAGCACCCCTAAGAGAAATGTAATTTCTAGACTTCTTAAAGTCTTTTTTTTTTT
>NW_008689630.1:28036-71473 GCF_000695815.1 Acanthisitta chloris
ACTAATTATCTGGCTCATGCAAAAAATGCTATGGTCTTGTTTCTATTATGCCCCATAAAACACTTTAAGGTTGTGAATGCAAAGTCTCAGAAAATTATTTTCCAAGGGATTTAGTGAGCATGCTGCACAATAGAAGACAAGATTGGACCATTAACACTTGCTCTTTGAGTATTTTTGGAGAGCAGGATTCAGTTTTTAAAATGTGTCACTGAAGAATTTAAACTCTTTCTTATGATGCAATAAATAGCTCAGCCATTAGCAGGAAGAAGTTTAACAGGGAATTGCTCTGATTTTTAAAAGAAACTCATATGCCTCTGCTCCATTCCCTGATTGTTGACAGTGAGTATTTTGGTGAGAGAGACTGCTGCTGCCTGAGCAGTGTGAGGCATTGCTGTTGTCGGTTGGTCCGGTGACTTGCTGTGAGCACTGGTGATTAACTGTTCATTTTGATTTAATTGCTTTACTATTAACTCGACTCTGACATGTTCCTAACTTATTCGTTGCAATGTTGCCTTCTGCCCTGCTTCATCTTCCATTGTCTTGGTCAGCACTCTTTCTGCTGCTACTGCTTTCCTAACTTCCCCTTTGTCCTTCCTCCTGTCTCTGCTGCTCTGTCTAGGGTGAGCCTCCACTTTGTTGGCTGCATTCTCTGCTTACATTCTGCTAAAAGTTTCACAATTCTGCCCCCATACTTTGTCTTTTTCTCCCTAGCAAGGTGATACTTCCTGCCACCTGTCCAACTTTGACCTGGAATTACTGTATGGCATCAAGCAAGATAGCTTGTTTTTCCTTCTTCATCTATAAAATGAAAGCAATAAGTACTACTTTTTTTTGCTCCTGTTTTTACGGTAGTTGAAAATAGTTATAGTGTGGCTGCCTCTTGATTAACAGGTTGCCAACCTGAAAATTTATGATATCTGGAGTGAGGAAGGGTGGAAGAGGAAGCACTAAGGACCAGATTTGTGCCTAAACATAAATAACTCCTACTGTTTAAAATGCCTTGGAGTGTCCTGAGAAGTCTTAGCTACTGCTTCTGCTGGCCTCCAGATGAGATTCTGTAGGGCCATGGCTGGCCCATACCTGACAGTTTATCATGGATTTTTTTTTTAAGTGACTTTGAACATCTCAGTTGGGGCTATCATCCATATTTAGGCAGCCGAATTGAAGCCTATTTTCTTTGACCAACTACTTAAACAAGCATAATGCTTCTGCACAGAGAGAACTATTTGTTGGTACAGAGCATTCCTACACAGAATGAACTGTGTCACTTTCACTATGACCTCTGAAGCCTCCGTTTCGAAGTTTTGGGAGAGGTTGATTTTTTTTTTTTTTAGGGTTTTTTTTTTTAAATTTTTTTTTTTTTTTTTTTTTACATTTCTAAGCTGCAAGCACTTCAAAACAGCAACTGGTCAGAAAACCAGGGGCAAAAATTCCAGCTCCAGCCATAAGGAAAAGCAATATATTTTCTCAGAACAGTGCTTTGAAATATGAAAAAGAACTGTGAGTTGCTAAGCTGAAACAGACTGCATAGGAAATCAATCCATAGCGTGATGTTGAGGAAGAAGGGAAAAAATAGTCATCACTTAGGACTTATTGTATTGCTTCAAACTATTTTAAACAATAAACCAATTATTTCCATTAATTAGCCTAATACAGCTCATAATGGGCATTGTAACAGGTTTTGGAAGTTTATCAAGGGGGACTTGATCTCTCTCTTTGTTGCTTTGGCATGGCAAATCTGATATTGTTTGCAGGAGCTGTGAAAAGTTATGTATAGGAATAAAGCAGTTTTATATAGAATACAGATGAATGGGCCCTGGTGGGAATAATCCTCTTCTGAATGAAACATTTGCTTTTCATTATGTAGTGATTTCCTTCCCCTCCTAATTGTGACATGAAGAGAATCCATACTTCTCAAACAAGAAAGTGTTCAGACAGGAGCACTGTTGTCATTAGCAGTTCAGTCAGCCCACAGTAAAAGAAAGGTGACCAGATCTGATAACTTCCCCACTGGCTCCTGAGCTAAATCAGCTTTGCTTTTAAATGAGTATTTGAAAAAAAATAAAAGAAGGAAAAAAAAAGAGTAATGCCGTTATGAGAGTATAATAGGATGTGGGATTGTAGGATACTCCCTGGAAAAATGTCAGGGGTTTTTTTGAGCCAAGAGAATACTTCATCTGAATGTAGATTTTTCCTAAGCTGCTCTTCAGTATGTCATTTGAGCAGTTAGTACCAATGTAGAAGTGGGTGCATTGAATTTCAACAGTGTCTATTCTTAGTTCTCTACCTTGTGAGAAACACAGATGCCTTCAGAAAATCATGCATTTTATTATGAGTTAAGAGAAATAAATTGTCACTGCAGAGGTACCAGTAAAGGTATCTCTGTTGACTACAGAGAGAGGAAACTAATCTGGTTATTTAAAATTTGATCTCTGAAATTTAGAAGGCTAAAAGATGAGGTGAATCCTTCTGTAGGATTTATAAAATGGGGTAAGGTCTTTGACACACAAACCCCACAGAAATTATGGGAATAATCAGAAAAATCTGTGAACTTCTACCCGGTACAAGATGGTTAAATGCCTAAAAGCACATGAATCCAGAATACTTTTCAGATAGATGTGGCTGAAGTAGTTTTCATTATAGCTCCTTTCACTCTGCTTGAGCAGAGCTCTCATCCCTGATTGTCTTCTCCAGGACTGCTAGTGATTGTCTTTTTGTTAGCTTAATCATACTGTTCTTGACCAGAAATGTTTACTTATGAATATCAGAAGGGTAGTACTGATTTCTGCTGCAAAATAGTATTGTGGGGACCAGGATCCTCTTGACCTTGTCCAGTTTTTTAACTCATTTTATTTTTAAGAGAGGCTGCAGAACATTTTTATTAACCTGTTTGGTCTGGAAGTTGAGAGGGTTCATCAGAGACCTTCACCAGCAGCTGAAACCTTTTACACTAGATACTGTAGCTTTGTCTGAAAACGAGCATATGTAGAAAAGGCTTAGGCCTTGTGTCCACAATGAACTTCATGTTTCTATAGGCACAGGGAACAGTGGTTTATATTACAGGGTAGGGTCTATATGTCATAAAGATACTGGAAGAGTTACTTTCTGTGTGTGGTATGGCACTACGAAAGTTAACATACAGAGCTCCGAGCTACATGGCAAAACAACCCCCCAAATATAGAAGGCTTTGAAAAAAAGATTATATCACTGAGGATACTGTGATAGATTTAGATGGCATTCAAGAATAGGAGTGTGTGAATCTTCGGGCAGTGTGTAGGAGGATTGTATTGCAGTAGGATGTGCTAAACCAGGATTTTATTTTTTCATTTGAAAATGGTGTCTATAGCATTTAGTTTGAATGAAGTAGGTAATGCAGTTGGTTTACATTTAGAGTACCTAGGAGAAAATAATAGTCTTTTCTCTCAGAATTGAGGTAGAAACTTAATACTCTCTACATCTAAAACAGTTCAGAAGTATTACACAATCTGCTCAAGTATATTGTCTTTGTATGGGAAAAGAAATGGCTGTTGTTGGCCTAATGAAACATACAGTCCTCCTATGCAGTCTTACACTGGGAGCATTGTTTAAACAGCACCTTCAAGAGAACTGTATAATCACAAACAAAACTAATGGAATAACAGTAGCATGTTCACAATGACACCATTTGAGTGAATAGAAAAGTTTGCTGAGGACTTACTTGACTTTCTGTAATTTTGGTTCACAGTCATATGACAAACTTTAAATAAATGTAATTTCAGGTTCAATTCATGAAACTTTCAGCTTTCGTTTAACCTTGCAGTTTTAAGTGGATGGTGGGAAGAAATAAGAACACTGTGGTGACTTCTGCTTTTTCTGTCTTATATGTGAAGTAGAGGCTTTCCTGTCTGAAGAGTGAAGCTCAGTAATGTCCAGGTATTTGTTGATGAGGAAAAAAAAAAGCAGCTGATTAGAGTACTGTCCACATCAAACACCAACATAGTTCACTCAACCTTCTTGGTTTTGTTTTTTTATTTTTAACATGCAGTTTGACTACAACAACATTTTAAGAATTTTTGGTGTGAATTGATTGAAACAGCTACTTTTACATACTTCAGCAGCAGCAATATATTTCAGTGGTATTCTCATTCAGCGTTGTGGTTTTTGGCCTCCTACATTTGATTTGGAAAGTGACGAAGACTCAGTTTCAGGCAGACTCAGAAAAAGGTTCAGAAGAGTATAACAGGAATGAATACAATGGACTCTTTTTTTCCCGCTCCTATCTAAAGACATGTGTTCTGTACCAGTTTTAGCCCTGCCGAGTGTTATGCTTGCTGAATCCTTTAGTTGCTGTGTTGTGTCTCCAACCCTGGAAGAGCTAATGTTGTGACAAATCCTGTTCAGACCCTAATTTCAGAACTACAATTTTATTTAGACTGCAAGTTTCAGAACACATCAGTATAGCCTATTTCCATGGTTAAGGTAGGCAAGAAAGCTTTAAAAGACATTTCTCTTGTTTCTTTCCCTCATTCCAGGCACTTAAAGCTGTTATGGTTTGCCTAGTTCCCTGCCTTCCTTCTCTTAGGGTAAGCCTGAGGTTTGAAGAGTTGTTAGCAAAGTGTTTTAGGATGCTTAGCTATAGTTTCAGAGCTAATCTGTAACTTCTGCCACTTACTCAAAGTCTCTGAATAGCTGGAATGACATCTTCCACGCAGAAAGACTAAAAGATTTTAAAAATACTTGCATTGTGTTGTTCCTTTTGCAGATATAGCAATAGTTTTCACATTTTGAAAACACTGCCATCAATTTCATGCTGATTATTAGTACTTTTAAGAATATGTGATTCTATTTATTTTTCATATCAGTATCATTGCTAAACTCAAATGAGTAGAAAAACAAGTGCATTTTTTTTTCTTCCCTGCACCACTGGAGAAACATTCCTGTTAACTCTCCATGTTCAGTTTTAGAAGGATTGTGTTCCTTTGGGGCAGTTTGTCATGCTTTCCAGATGGTATTGTGACAAAGTTTGTTTTCCATGAGATGCTGATTTCAGGGCACCAAATATATTACTTTTAGAAACAGAAGTTTCACTAGGCAAAACTGATGAACAAGCACTTTTCCCACTGCCTCACTTAAACTGATTTGCATTTGCTTGATTTCTTATGTTTGTCTTGAAATATGCATTATATATATATATATGTTTTAAAATGTTACCTTATTCAAACATACTGTAATGCCAAGATCATGACAACTCCATAATGGTCCCCACTAAGAACATTCTTCTTCACTATGGACCGCGTGCCATAAAGAAAATAGATGAAGGAAGTACATGAGCACACATACACACACACACACACACACACACACACACAAAATAATCTATAGAATTAATATTCCTCCTAGTAGATCTAAGAGGTATGCATTACTGGTGCAGTGAGAGTTACCAAAAAGTTACTGCTTATTGATAATATCCTGAATATTAGAAACACTTAAAAGTCTCAGTGTAGATGTATAAAAATTGAGCTTTCATATCTTTCTTCTGTACTGTAAAAAGACCCCATAGATACAGACATAGAGAAGATGCATTTTCATATATCAGCAAAGAGCATGAGTTTTTTTCAAGAGATTATGGCAGTGTCTTGAAAAAGATTGTAACACATTAAAGTGGGCCTTAAGCAGGCCAGAGATTCCTGTTCATACAAAAGATGTGAAAAAGTGCATAACTACAGAGCTGAATAAACCTATTGCTGCTTCCTAGATTCTGCTGGCTTAGTTATAAACCTTCCATCTGTACTAGCTAGTTTCTGTGAGCTACTGAAATTCAAAGGGTTGTATCTGTTCACCTTTTATTGCTTTTGCTAAGGATATTGTAACTGAAAAGATAGCCTAACACTATAAATTATGCTAGATTTGCAGCTCCATGCCTGAAGGAACTTCATTTTTGCATTAAGGAAGCCAGTGATTTTCAGTGTAAAGATGAAAATATTAAGATGGCTGAACAACTTTCATTTAAACAAGTGAATTGTCACTGTACATCTTCCCCCCCTTCCCCCACCCCGGTCCCCCCACTCCCTGCATGCTGGAAAGCTTCTTAAAACGGTATATGGACATGAAAAGGATCACTTAATAAAAATGCTGTGGAGATCTCTGACAGATACTGCTAAACTCGCTTTCCGTGTTCTTTTTTGCTCTTTCTTTTCTTCTGAATTATTTAAATGCCATCTGCTTGTGTATTTAAACCATAACATTTCCAGATTCAGGATCAATTCTGTGAAGACTGCAATTGCCTTTGCTCTCCCTGATTCTTATTAGTAACACTTCTAACAAAGTTGTCGTCATGAAGGTGTATATTTGTCATAGTGATAGCACAGTTCAGGAAGTGTATTAAGCTGAAACAACTCCTACTGTTCAATGAAAAAATATGTTCCTTGTCATATGCTACTCCTCACTGAAATTAAACCCGGGCAATATTTTAGTCGAGAAAAATCAAGTCACTTTTTCTCCTGGCATGTTCAACTTTGGTGTGGCTGAATGTAGTTCTGCTATTTTATGTTACTGGGCAGTTGAGTCCTGGAGTGGGTGGCAGGGAGAGGTAAGGGGACAGATGTACAAAAGAACTTACAGATTTATTCTGGAGACCCTTGTCTTCAGTTTCTGCAACTATTGCTGTCTCTCTGGGGGGGCTTAGATAAGTCTTTAGAAACTGTTTCCAAGTAGTCCCTGAGTTTATGGCTTTGTAACTGATCCCTGGGCACTGCAACAACTGGGGACTTACCAGTGTGATGGAACACACCAAAAGAGCTCCTATATATATTTTATTCAGAAGTGAGTTTGGTCTATCACTAGCACTATGACACTAGATTTCCTTTGAAAGTCATGATGTTAAAAGAACAGGTGTTTTGATAGAACTTTAATTACACATAGATATGTTTATGATGTCACTCAAAATAGTATCGGAAGGTAGTGAATTCCTCACGTGAAATGATGTGACACATTTCCATAGTTGTTATACCTAAGCATATTATAATCACTGCTGTCTGTTCACATGTAATGTATTTTGCAAATGGAGAAGCACCCTGGTTCTGTTGTTCTATTTAGAGGCAGAAAGCTGAAAGCCAAAGAATGCTGAGAGGTGAGGCCAGGGAGATATTTTGGTCATCAGACCTGTATAAGATATTCACTTGTCAGATAGAATTTGAGTATGCATTGAAACAGAAGGCAGCTGCAGCTTGCATCCTTTGATAATTAGGTATCGATGATTGTTTCATATGAGGGACATACAATTTCCTGCTTTAAAATTGTTCTGAGAGTTGTTCTTCCTAGGGTGCTAATTCTCAGGTGTGGAAATGTATAAAGCCTCACAAAACTGTCAGCCATAACTTAGATACATGGAAAAATGCATTACATTTCCTAGGCATCTTTTCTCCATATTCTTGAACTGTTTAAGCTTTGCTTCTGTCTTAAGGTAATCACAGACAATTGAATTCTATGAGGAAGCAGGCTGTTACTCAGTAACAAACAGATGCATTAGAAATGCAGTTTTATGCTGCACGTCATCTCTCCAGGTATTTCTGTAGAAACCGTACAACAGTTTCCAAGTGATTAAAAGGATTTGAATTGTACAGGTTATGATTGATAACAGAATGATCTAATGTAGCTCATAATAAAACCTTCCAAAGACAAGAATGTTGTCAGACGACACCAAGGGACATTCAAAATCACTAGAAGTCATTCAGAGTAAGAACGAACAGACAGCTTTCTGTAATGGTTGTATTGCATTTGGGGACAGCTGGATGGAAGTTCAGCCCCAGAAGAATTCACTGTGTTATATCTTTGCAAGTCTATGTCTGAAGCAAAAAAAAAGAGTGAAAAAAAAGCTTGCTCTTTGCAATCAAAATAGGATTGCCTTGTGACAGTATAAAATGGTCAAATCCAAGTACACAACTGAAGGATAATTTAATGTTGCAATAGTGAAGTGGAGAAAAATAGCACTACAAGTGACTATAATGTAATTTTAAAAAATGAAAGCAAATCTAGTACTTCTGGCCTCTCAAAAATTTACATATGCTTGTCTGTGAATTTTCCTTGAACATTAATCTGTCCTTACAACTGCACATATGTACACATAGACACTTGCAAGTATATATATGTATTATCCTGGCTGTATTTTATGATAGTAATCCTATTATTAAGGTTGTAGGAACACTTATGTATAGATCAAATTCCAGTCATCAGGGGTCAGACTTATGGAGGCTCTCTTAATCTATAGTTCCCACCTTTCTTCTGTCCTGTGTAATGGGTTCAAGTCTGAGCATGGAACCAAGAAGTGTGCACCATGGGATAGGGAGTCGGGGAATAGGGAATCTTTCTTACAAACATGAGATGTGTTTGGATATGTGGATAATTAGAAGATTGGGTGTGCTGTTTTTCACTAGTGAGAGTTAATTTTCTTCATGGTGGCTAGTATGGGGCTGTGTTTTGTATTTGTGCTCAACAGTGGTGCTAACACAGGCATGTTTTTGTTACTGCTGAGCAGTGCTTACACAGAACCAAGCCTTTTCTGCTTCTACTGATGTGCTGGCGAGGACACTGGGAGTGCATGGGAAATGGGGGCAGGGATACAGCCAGGATGGCTGACCCCAGCTGACCAAAGGGATATTCCATACCATATGACATCATGCTCAGCATAGAGGGAAGGAGGAAGGGGAGGGGTGTTTAGAGTGATGGCATTTGTCTTCCCAAGTAATAGTTGCATGTGGAGGGGCCCCGCTCTCCTGGAGATGGCTGAACACCTTCTGCCCTTGGGAAGCAGTGAATTAATTCCTTGTTTTGCTTTGCTTTGCTTGTGTATGCAGCTTTTGCTTCCCCTATTAAACTGTCTTTATCTCAACCCACAAGTTTTTCTAGTTTTTGCCTTTCTGATTCTCTCCCACATCCTGCTGGTGGGGTTTGGCTGCTGGGTAGGGTTAAACCACAACATTGGGGCAGTGAGCTTGTTTTTGGGCCCTTATCTGAGGATCTCGTGGTGAATATGAGTCCTGTTCACTAGTTGTGGGCTAGCTGTTCGTTTCAGAAGTCTTCTGACATTTTTCTAGCTGCCTCCTCCACTTATGGATCATAACTGCAGTACTTTCTTATCAGACCCAGGAAAGATCAGGCAAATACAGTCTGTCCTACATGTAGTTTCATAAGATGTTAACTTCAGTGGTGTGAAGTAATTTTCTTCCTTTTGATTTTTTGGAGGTTATTTTTACCCAGCTTTTTCCAGAAATCTGTTTTTCAGCCTGGTCCCACAGTTCAGTTGCACTGCTGAGAAGCTGCTGGTGGCTGGTGAAATCCAGAACTTTTTAAGTCAGCTCTGCTGCCAGCATGCATAACCCTGGGAAGATTATAGTCACAGATGGTACAGCAATGTAAAGTTAAGTGTAATTCCAAAGTAATTTATTCGGAAGATTCTAATATATGTTTTGTCTGTGTTATCAAAATCAGGGACCTTAGCATCAGAAAGCCCCTGGTTACTGTCTGTTGGCAAAATAAAGGTGGCAGAGCGAACTCACCTAGAGTGAAAGAACTGTCTCATACTCCATAACCAATGGCTCATTTCCATTATTCAAGTAGCCTATAAGTAAAAGTTGACAGACACAGAAGCTGTAAAATTGTTTCACTTCAATATTCATATTTAGGAGGGTTCCTGCAGAGAAGTAATAGGACTAAGAGATAATATAGCTGTCTCTCTTCATATCAAAACTTTTGACTTGTCAAGCAAGCTATTTTGTATTTTGGAAGGTAATTCCATGCAGAGCCAGTCTTGTGACAGCATATTCTTTGATCTGTAAGACTGGTGAACTTCACTGAAACTCATTTGAACGCTCCTAGCTAGGAATTTGCCTTCATTGCACATCCCAGATCAAGGCATTTTGACCTAAGGATTATGAACAAGTCCAAGCAGCTCAGTGTTCCTTTTTCTTTGTGTGAAGATGGAAAACTGATAATGTTGGTATTAGTTCATGGTATTAAAATACAGAACAGCTCATGCATATTTAAAAGCTTTTTAAAATGTCTTTATCCATCTACCATCAGTCTTTCTTCAACCTCACCTCAGACCTTTATAAAACTGGATTTTGATAAACTTTCACAGGTGGGTGGGTCTCTTCAGTAAGACATGTTTTCTCTATCCTAATACTCTAGCACCATGTTCTTCCTTAAACTAAGCATGATAGCTAAATGTATGTGCCATAGAAAGGCAGTACATTTTCATTTGTTGGTGATGTTCCCTCAATACACATTAATAATTTTTTTTTGTCAGTAGCTCTGTGTCTTGTGCTCTGATGGAGAAGCTACATGAGTGCATTAATTTCAGATGCAGTTCCTTCTTTTCTCTTGACTGACACTTTTCTGGAGGTTTGTGTGGAGTACCCTAATAAAGGAAAGGCATCTTTGGTCTTTCGCCAATCTGTTACGGGGATGCATTCTCAAATACATAGAGAATGCTGCATTTCTTTCATCATTAATGGCTTATACTTTTGGTATAATCTATATTCCAAAGTTGCACCTGTAAAAATTCTTTCTTGTCTTAGCAGAGTTAGTGAAAAATGTAACAGCAAAATCACAGATTGGATTTTAGAGTAAAGAAATATTAGAAGCTTGACTTAACACTTCTCTTTATGGTGATCATCAAGTTTTACTTCAAAATCTAATCATAATATTTTCTTTTCCTTATTGTCCTGGGAGGATTGACTGTATAGACTGTTTGCAGAGTGCCATAATTATATGGCTAATTGCGTCTCTCATCCTTTTCTGGGCTTTCTCGGTGTGCCATGTTAGGATGGTAACAGCCTCTGAGTTAAGCTGTTTTCTCATTTGTATGTGATACTTTTCTGTAGTGTACTGTGGTTTTCACTCAGTTAACAGCTGAATCCTGTACCTGATTATTTAAAACTATCATCTGAGATTTACTTCAGATTTAAAAATTATATATACTCAATGTAGTAAAGTTTTAATGGGTTTTAGCAGCATTTGTATCCTTTAGAAAGAATTTTTCTTTAAAATACAGATGAAAATGGATTTTTTTCCCCCTTCCTTTATTTATCTCACCTGAAGTCCCATTTTATGATATTTGGGATTATGGGCTTACTTGGATTTTATCCTGAGTGTTTGGTTTGCCAGGTAGACTGAACAGTTGACTCTGTGGATAATACTAGCTTCTCTATGCTACTGTGTTAAGTTCAGCATCCCTGCCAACATGACTGTGAAGTCAGTATAGTTGTAGCACTCAAGGACATATAAATAACCTTTTGTTTACCTTCTCTGCTTTCAACATTATTTTTATGTCCACTGGAGCTGTTCTAATGTTGAACCCTTCTCTCCATCTTTAAACCTGAATGTGCAGCTCTTCTCTATTACAGCAATCTTTTCTTGACATCTTTCTTTCATGTTTTTATACATTGTGATGAGCATTGAGATGGGGAATCCCAGGTGCTGTTAGACTAAAAATTCAATATGTGGTTGGAGAGCTGCCAGGAGCTGCGATGTGTTCCAGATTTGAGAATCAATATGAACTGCCTGAGTTTACATGTGGACTACCAACTGGTTGTCGTTGGTACTCAATATTCATACTTGATTTATGTTTTAAATGGGATTGCACCAAAACATATACTTTAAAAAAGATGATTTCAGACATGAAGATAATGTTCTGTCTGCTTGATCTTAAAAAGGTGATGTCTCATTTAAGCCTTGAAATTATCATAATTCTTACCTAGAATGTTTTCAGTTAAGAGATTTTATTCAATTGAATCAGACTTTATTATCTTCCTTTATGTTTCTTTTAGATCTTAGTGTAATTAACAGAAGTTAATTTCTTTTCTTGTTTGCTATCCAAAGCAAAAATAGTGTACAATTTTAGAAGATGAGATTGGGATCTTTTGTATTCTATATTTATGTAGACAAAGACCTTTTTAAAACAAAAGTTCTGAACAACTCAATTGCTGAATGCACAATGAAGGTATAGTGTATCATCAGTGCACATGGGTTTGTGCTTAAATTTCCCATTAGTGTACATAAAAACTGAATAAAACATACTGAGATCAGAGTATTTTAGACATTTTATACAATCATCACTATTGTTTAATGTACCATGCTACTAATAGCACATTTGTGTATTGTGGGTTGCCTCAACTAGGCCATAATCCCATCAGCTATCATCAATCAAACATGGCTAGGCACTACCAGAATTTGCATGGAGGCTGTCTAGTTGGCAGAGTGGACTTTTAATTCAGTTAATGTTCTGCTTCTGACCAACTCAATTGTTCTTTTGCAGTAGATTGAAATAAACCTGAAGAAATCCTTCATCCTGCCGTGCCTTAAAATAGTTGCCCATTTTGGGAAGCATAAATATGGATACTTATATTTGGTGAAATTCCACTGTAGTGTAAACTGTGTTTGTATATCAATGAATATCCAACATCTAAAACCCCACTAAGCCTAAATTGCTTTAGAATAATAAGTGAAGTGATTAAGTCAACATGAAATGCTATAAAATCTGCCATCACTCACTGTTATCCAACCTAAATTCTGTACTTCAGATAGAATATAATTTGTAGGCTTATTTTTTCTTCAATGAAACAATCTTGTTGGATGCATAGAATTTCTATATATTGTCTATTGAATATATATAGTACAGAATAGGAAATGAAAGTCTTATGTTGTTCCATAAATGTCAGAGTAAATTACATTCCATATATATTTTCATATGGTGATGAGTAAGGCTGGAAGAATATCTTTGTGACCAGAAGTATCTGACATTATGAAGTATGATGGTTTTGAAGTTGTAGGTTTTCTAAGATTTTTACAGATTGCAAATTTGATTTATAAAAAGATTAACAGTGCTGCTAAAGGGTTTTTCTGGAATGGGCAACATTAGAGTGTCGAGTGATATCCAAATATGTTAAAAACATTCCCACTGAATAACAATTGGAAAAACATACTTGTATTGCTATTTTATGGTGAAAAATAATACTACTTATTTTTGCTTTTTTCAAATTGCAGTAGACATTTTTGAAAGAAAGGCAGTTTTAAAATGTATTCGGTGGGTTTTTTAGGTCTGTTAACTGGCATACCCTCAATGGACCTAAAGAAATAGCTATTTTTTCAGTAAGAACATAATAGAAGGGCAAGAGTTGTACAGTCTTATACTTTCAAATGAATAATTTGCCAATGGAGATTTCAATTCAGGAGCTTTTTCAATAAGTCATGTGTTTGAATTTAAGTATGTGTTTATTTTTGTGTCTCACATCTAATATGTTTGTTTAACTAACTCATTGCCCTGGACTTTTAAATACATAACTGGGAGATGCCAACAGGTGATTTCTTTCTGCAGTGGTATTAAGAGTACAGAATGCTTGGTAGCAAACACATATCAATGTGCTTACAGAAGAAATGTTTAAAATTCATGTAATAAAATACAAATGAAGAAAAAGTTGAAATAGATGCAACACATTTTTTTTACTTGCGAGAGACTTCACTTTTTGAACGAATGGGTAAGCTGACCTTTTTTGGCATTGACTGTGCTGAGGTTTATAATTCATAAGAATGGAAAAGACTTAAGTGGTCAGTAATGGTTTGCAGTTGTTTCCAGTAAGCTTTCATTGTAAAAATATGACTAATAATTATGACAGTTTCAAATACCTGTTTCCTGATACCTGGTTACAGAAGAAACCATTTTTCAAATTTTCTTCAATAGTTTTTAGGAAAGAAGAATTTTGTAGAATATTTCAGTTAGTGGAAAGAGCTTCACACAGAGTTTGCTTTCACTTGTGTTTTGAATTTTCTGATACGGATTTTCCGTCCTAGATTTTCCATTGTAAGTAATCCTTTTCTCTCCTTCTTTCTTCACTCTTCTGTTGCACCTCTCAAATTGGTAGCTGACTTCTGGTTTGCATGTTTTCATCTGCAAGACAAGTAAACTGTCAATTATATTGAAGTGGATGTGCATTTCATAGAAAGGTTATCTGCTAGTTGATGTATCATGCTGTTAGAGATCCATGAGTAACAATGTTCGTGTCGGTGCATGGTACAACTGGTTGGGTCACACCTACCTGAGGAATCTCTGGTTCTTTTGGACAGTACTTCAGTGTAGCATGCCTCTCTACAACAATCGCCATCCGAATTTTCCTATCCTGGAAATGCAAATATCACTAGTAAGAGTAACAGACCAGTCGTCATCACTTGGGTTTCCTTGAAATTACTGCCTTAAGAACCAAATCTTAGGTTACTCAAATGTAGGTTCAGGTTAAAGCAAAAAATCCGTCTGCTTTCCAGGCTAAGAAGAACTCTTCACTTGTGCTTTTGAGTCCATGGTCTCTTTTTGAGACCACAAGTCTGGGAAGTCTTCCTTGTTGGGTCCTCTAAGGCTTTATTTTGGGGTGTTATTGGTATAATTGACAGCTTCATGAAAAGTCTGGATTATGAAGCAGCACTGGCTATTATTGCTTGTTCTCACTTTCCCCACACATGGGCCATTAAAATGGTCATGAGATAGTACTGTAAATCTGCTTGTTGAAATGACACAGGTTAAAATAAGCTGCTAGGAAGATTCCCCTGGACTCTGGGGTCTTTTTTATAAGATACATGAAGGGAAAAAGCACCTTTCATCAAGTAATTATCCACCCCACCCTGATACCTTGCACATTAACATGAGGGAATAGCTCATGAAAGGGTGTCAAGAATTTCTTATTCAAAGTACAAAAGCAATGGACTAAAGTCATCATTTCTCTAACTAGATTTATAATCATGATGTGTTTTTTTTGCCAGACCCTTTTCTAAGAGTCAGATGTTTCCTGTGATTGGTTTTTTTTTCTTTCTGCCAACAAACTGGTATTTTATTAGCTTTCAATTGTTCTTCTGTGCATGCTTGTCATTCATGTGCTAAAACATAAATAGTTCAAAACTTCTATATGCCTTTGCAAATGAGCTTGAAATGAGTCACCACTTTTCAGTGTCTCTGGACTGTTAAGGTAGCCAGAGAAGTAAAGGGACAGATTGTTATTATTGCTAGCAAGTTGTTAATCAAATGAGAAATGTTCTTCCTCTGCTTTTTTTCTGTCTTTTCTGTGAGATCATTCATCAGGCTCATGTTGACAAGACAGCAGTGGAAAAAGGTTGTTGAGAAGGATATGGCTGTAGTCCCTTGAAGACCTAGTATAGGGGCCCCTGTATGCTGACATCCAGAAATATTATAAACCAAGTAAAAGATGTAAAAAGAGACAGAATCATTTGCCATTGACTTTTTATTGGCTGAGAAAGCAAATTGTCTTTTCTATCATGTTCTGGAGAATTTATGTTATTTTGTTAAACAATTTCTAGGATAGAATAAAAGCATCTGGAAGAAATAATTGCAGAGAAAAGCCCAAGGGATAATCTTCAGGTACGGCAAAATAATTAGAGCTTTAGCTATACAGGCTGTTCAAAGCATGATTCCATGCCCAGAGGAGTGGGAAATGGGAAAAACCTGAAATGGTTTCCACTGACATCGATTCAAAGCTTTGAGCAGGCAGAAACAGAAAGGCAATTTCTTGCAACCGTTCTGTGTAAAGAGCTACACTCTGCTTCTATCAAGCAATTTTATAAATTCAGAATTTCTTCACAAGCTGTAATCCATCTCTTAATACTAGGCTTAGGACCAAAGAATGTTGTCTGACCTTTGCTGCTTTCTTCTATGGCTAGAAACAATCTTTATTGCAAGGAAACACTACACAAATCCCTAGAAAGAAGCTGTATCTTTATATGTGGTATCTAATTGTTTCTTCCTGTGTCAGACCAGGGAACAAGATTCTCAAAGCAGCAGAATCTCTGTGCAGTAGCTGAATATATGTGCTTCTCTGAGAGTAGAGCTGTACTCTGGTAGGCAGTTCTGGTTGATAGGCCTCCCAAACCAGTCATGTTGTTCATGTGAAGTAGGTTTATTGTGCCTTTGTGGTTTAGGTGGGCTTGTGGCATTGCAGGAATGAGGTGCTTGGTGGGCTACTGAGAGAGAAACTAATATTGTGCTTCTAAATGTTGTTAGAGCCAGAATTGGGAAATGTGGGATGACCATACAGCACATAGCAAAAAACCTTTTCAAATTTCTGACTGAATCTGACTCCATGTTTATAAGTTTGTAGATGGTAGACATTCCCTTCTGCATTGGAGAAGCATCTTAAGGATTTCTGCATGACCTATGATGTAAATACATAGAAATCTCTCTGCAGCATAGATCTTTTGCTGGTCATGTACTACTGTCAAGTTGTTGTGTGCAGAAATGCAAGAGTCTTCTCGCTGCATCAAGGGAAGTGGACTTAACTTTGCACCTGGGTTTTTGTAGGAGACTGTCAGCAAGGCTTCCTTGGCTTCAGATAGATCGGCATCACCTGCGTGGTTTGGCTGCAGATTGATCTGAGGAAGTGAGGACAAGAATGGTGTTACTCTACAGCAGCATGATTGTTGGGCAGCCTTTTGTGTCCCTTGAACTTTGGGAGACAAAGCCCTCGCATCACTGAACATCACTGCTGCTGTTGCTCAGTTTTCCCACTCTATAGTGAATCAACATTTCTAGAAGTAGATTCTTTGGTCAAAGGTTATGTTATCTGGGGAAGTGCTGTGTGAGTGAGTTCTTCCTCTCAGCTGTTACTTCACTCTGAACACTAAGGAGCATGCATGTTCCCTTCAGTGCAGTGTCCCTTTGGATGATGGCAAAGAAAGGAATTGAATAAAAGGTAAAAGTAGAATTTACTTTAGCTATTGATATCTCACTTCTGCAGTGCTTGCATAAGCATCCCAAACTCTCTCTCAAGGATGGGGGACTGTTTTTTCTCCATGTTCATTGTGGGAAATATCAAGTGATGGAAACATGTTCTAGTAATATTTCCGTCTGCTTTCGATGTGTGCTTCCACAGCATACACATGCCTTATGTATGCTGGTCGATTTGTGAATCAGACTCTTCAGGATCAAAGCTGTTACTTTTTCTACTATATGCTAAAGGAAACATGCAGAGCTGCCCTTTTTCTGTCACGTTTCTGAAAGGGCTAAGAATGTCTTCAGGTAACTCTATTTGGCACATAAGTGATATTGTCGCCCTTTAAATAAGTAACCAAGAAACAAGCATAGGCAAACAGAAATAGTTGTATATCTCTTAATTACCACTAGTTGTTTTCTTCTTTCTGCAAACTGAGATTTCTTCTAAAATTCTGTTGGATAACAGCCCCAGAAAGATAAATTGTACACCTGCTAATAAAATAGACTTATTTTCACAGTAGTAAAATTGACTTGCAGTGGGATCACCCTGAATAAGAGAAAATGTAGAGTTTGTTAGAGCCAAGTTGAGAGAATGCATCATGTAATTGGAGACACAGCCTGGAAAGGGACCTCCTGAGTCATTGCACCCAGTCTGACTTCTATGTTTGACAGCAAGCTATATCAGCAGCTCATCAAACTTTGGTTTAAATATGTCTAGAGTATCTTGCTTCTGATATTCCTACCAGAAAATGTTCTGGATTCATAGTTTCTTGACAGAAGTGAATCTTGTGAAGTCTGAATTCTACTTGCAGTGACTAATTGGATTCTTCATGTCTAGCTTCTCAAAGTTCATTTTTGCTGTGAATGCTTCATATTATGCTACTTTTAAGTAGAAAACTAAAACATTAATTTTAAAGCATACCATATAGGACATTGTATTTACAGTTTTGTTGTATCCTGACTTGGTAAAGGAATGAGTAAACTGTCTTTGAACAAATAAATAGCTGTTTACTTCTTGGACTCAATAGCTGCCATTGGTCTGTAAGGAGTGTATAGGAAGGAAAATGTACAAATAGTAAAGATGGGAGCTAGACCTTATGTGTGTAGTTCATTGCTTTGAAGGAAAACCTTTTGACTTCATGCCGTACCTGAGGCCTGGAGCAGAAAGGAGAAACACATAGAGAAAGGGCTCTTGGTAATCAAGGGAAAGTCTGACAATGTAGGCATGACATGATAACCTCTTTCCTCCTAGGGCCACTAGCTACTTAAAAAACATGAAAGACAGAAAATCTGGATGCCCTGGTTTTGGCACTACTTTAGATGTCACTACTCAGGTCCTGAAGTAATAGTAACTGTATCAGTCATGTTGTTTCTATTTTCTGGGATACTAGCATACTGATTTAAGTGTTATTCTTTAGTTACTGTATTATTTCTCTTAGGGGTGAAATAAGTATTTTTCTATAAGGGCGGTGAGACACAGGAACAGGTTGCCCAGAGACTGGTGGCTACCCCAACCCTGGTGGTATTGAAGACAAGGCTGGATGAAGCCTTGTGCAACCTGATCTAGTGGGGAGGTGTCCCTGTCCATGGCAGGGGGGGTTGGGACTAAATGATCTATAAGGTCCATTCCAACCCTTAAATTCTATGATTCTATGATTTTTCAGACTCTGTCAGTGCCATATCTTTCCCAAATCCACTCAGTTTCTTTCTACTTCATTTACTGATAGGGGCCATGTCCAGCTTTACTACAGGCAGCTCTTTCTCAGAGCTGGGTCTTAGAAAATCCACACTGTTGCTGAGGAGGCAGATTAATTTGTAAAACCTGGTGCTTCCAGTTCTCATCAAGGCCAGAACCTTGCAGATCTTGGGAAAAGGAAGAGTCAGATGAATACAAGCATTCATTTACAGTAGATTATCTGAGGCTTTGTAGGATATGTAAACCCTCTTGCTCTAGCACATAATACACCTGCTGAGTGACAGGGATGGAAGGGCAGAAAGGAGAGAGAGGCTAGCAAATAGAAAAAAGGATAAGCTTGTGCTGTAGGTTTTTTACAGCTGTTCATTCCCAGTGGTGCTGCTTACTGAAGCACTGGGGTAAAGTAAGATGCAAAAGTTACATGGTCACCAGAGGGGATGAGGGATTGCATTTTTTAATTCTGGGTGCAAAGTCAACATAAGATATTTGTTAGTGTATCAATGTGTTCTTCCGGACAGGATTAAGATCAGTTCATCTCAAACTCATTATCATCCCAAAGAGACATGTTGCTCTCAGTAAAAACAGTGTTGTCTTTTGTGTGGGTCACACATGTCCTCTATGTATAAGGTACAATAAAATGAGATACTCATGTGTTTCAAACAGTGTCAGGCTATGAGTATGGAAATATTAAGGTTACAGTGGAAGGAGTCTTATGCCTCGTAGAAAATAACTTGTTGTGGGTTCACTCATTGTTAGTCCAGTTGCTGTTTGGGTGTCACCTCACACATTAGCACTACCAAAGCAGGACATGGCAAGAGGGACAGGTGGAGATTACTAGATTTCTTCCTGCATGCATTGAAGTACACAAATAAGAGATTTTCTGGCAGAAGATGGGGAAGTGAGAGAGATTGAAATGTGAAGAATTCTAATGACAGATCTGGGTTATAGGACAAAGAACGCATCTCGTTATTTGCACTGGTTTCTGGTGAAGAGTGGGTGAAGGCTATCTGAAGAGATAGGGCACATGTGAAAATCACAGTCCTTAGTCAGAAAAATTACTGGCTTACTAATTAAACCATACAGTGTGGGAGAAACTTCTAAAGCTGGTTGAAGTGCAAAGTAGTGCATGTCTGCTTTTCTTCTCTTCAAGTCATCATTATACTTTTTAACTGAAAACTGCTGTTTGGAGTCTAGAAAATGAATATATTTGTTTCACTTTAACTCGATTTAGGACTGATTTAAAAATAGCTAGCTAACTTCAATATGTTCCCTGTTGCTTGTAATGCTCCTTAAAAACGGAGTACTGGAGTACCATATCAATTAAGTACCCAGCTCCAAAATTCAAGGGCATAACAAAAAGCTGCTTCTCTCTTTAAAAGGCATTGAATAGTTTTTGATTCATTGATTTGGAGAAGTGTCTTCCAGTGATAATGAGAGAAAGTCTTTGCCATGTGATTGGTAATGTGTGTGTTAAGTGAGTGTCTGCACACTGGAGCATACAGAGTCATTCTCTGTGATTTCTCTGAGTTTTATACAAGTGTAAGTGAAATATAGTAGAAATGTGTATTTGTAGGAGAGCAGGATAGAGAAAGACAGATCGGCAGTGCTGAAACAGAAGCAGAACTCTCATATTCTAGAACGCCCTAGGGACCCAGTTGCATCAGTTCACATTTCCTAGGACTGTTTTGCAGAGAAAACAACTATTTCCTATTTTTATAACTGTAAATGGAAGTCTTTTTTCTTTGGCTTATGGATTAGCATTGTTGACAAAGTACTCATAAGTTGCCTTCAGGTTGTTGCTGTAAGTTGAAAGCCATTGGCAATTTTGGTTGTTAGAGAATGAAACTGTTTAAGAGAAAAGAAATAAGAAAGGAAGGTAGAGGGGGAAAAATGCAAAGTTTCCTAGGGCGTTGTTTTAAAATGCTATCTCTTTTCTTTGCACCTGCTGAGAAATTAGGATTTAAGCTAGCCTCAGTTCCCTATGGCTGCTTGCTGTCAGTGCCTGTTTTGGCAACCTCTGAGCAAACAGCGTGCAACAGCTTTGATTCTCTTTCTTCTCCCCTCCTTCCCATCTGTTGCTTCACTCTGTATCATGATATGTGCCAGTCTCCTTATGCTGGGAGTGAGATCAAGCAGAGGCTCCTCTGTATGCTGACAGTGTCTGAGACCCCTATAATTGGCATTATTTGCAGTGTCCTGGATAGAAGCCGAGGATCAGTGCAGACGAGGAAGGGAGTGAAACTCAGAGCCTTTGCACTGGTGTGAATGATTTCTGAGAAAAGCCTGGTCTTGCAAGCTTCTTGCAGTCTCCTTGCAAGGCAGTAAGAGCATTAGTGTTCTTTGAGGCTGGTACCTCTCAGAAATCAGTTTTAGGATTAAAGGTATGCAGCCAGTGGTATATAATTTTTTTCCAGCATATACCACTCTAGGACTGACGTCAGCTAAAGGCAAAAAATGTATAGAAAGGCTGGTACATGTACACATCAAGCTGAAGGCAGAGAGAATATTTTATCTTTAACTTTTCTTAATTAACCCATTTTCTAAGAAAGCTGAGGCAGAACAGGTGTAGGCCAGTTCAAGGATTTTGCCTTTCCTTATGAGCAGTGCCAGGTATGAGTGACTTGAAAGTATGGGAGATGTGGCACTTCCTTCATTAGCTGCATACTCATGATTTTGAAGTGTGATTATAAAATTCTTCGTGTAACACAGGAATTTAGAGTGTTTATTTCATTCTGAGTGCTGTTTTTGGAGGAATGAAGGTTCCTGTCCTGGTTATAGGAGTTCAGAAAGCTGGCGGATATGCTAATTGTTAAGAGTTTGTAAAACTATGTTACATAAGCACAGCTCTCCAAATTCGGCTATACCTTTCAGTAGTGAAGACTTGATTTTTTTTTCCCCCCTGTTGTAACGTTTCATCCAGAATGTTCTTTGTAAAGTGGGCAAAACCAGTAACATTTTTATTTTAATTCCCTTGTTTTCAGAAGAAAAGGAGGCTAACAACAAAGAGAAGTGTCTTTCACAACATTGAAATGATTCAGATGAGAATTATTCTGAAAGATGGAATTCAAAATTAAAAATGACTCTCTTTCTCCCTTTCTAGTTTCCCTGTTTTTATCCAAAACTGTGAGAGTGCAAAATATATTATTAAGGGGCTCTTCACAGAGAGTTTATTAAAGGAAAAGATAAAACTGTAAATGAATTCATACAGAACTACACTTCATCAAATTCTGCAAGGGACACTGCTACCTCTGATGCTCAGTGAAAGTAGTAGGAGATTGATTTGAAATAGAAGAAAATGCTTTTTTTACGGAGTCTCTAGTGAAGAGAATTTTTGATTAATTTGCTCCAATAAGAGATCAGATGGAAGTTGCCACCTTTTTATCAGTTTCTGAACTGATACTGTAGTTACTAAAATAATTTGTAATATTTTCAGAGTACACTGGTGTCTTCTAACACTGGCTTTGCCACTTCTTTTGTTCAAATGGCACTTTTTGCATGTTTATCTCTGACTGTAAATTTGCTCGATATACTTGTGAAATAAAAAGGAAATCAACAGCGCTTGTAGCTTCCAAAACTGTCATGCTAAAATAAATCATAGCCATAATTCGGGAAACTTGTCAGACTGTAATTAGGATTAGTTTTATTAAAGACAGTTATGGTGGTTACTAAGCAAAAGATAGAACGTAATTAATGACAACCACTTCAAGACACCTTATATGCCTTTTAACTGTTGATTTATTGATGCAAAATTACAATGAGGTGGCAACGCATGCAAGTTCAGCATATTTGGGTGAGCTTCTATGGCAAAGGAAGATAGATGTAGCCTGGAACTGTTCAGAAGAATGCTGCTTCAGGTATGTGCTAAGTTGCTGTTTCATCAGCACTAGCTTTGTTTGTATGCCTATACAGAACCTTGACAGAGTTAAGAAAAAGCACATTTCAACGGGACCACTCTTCTAGACATTTTCTGTTGCAAGCAAGAAGAAATATCAGTGGTCCTTCAGCCGAAGTAACAGTCAGACTCCTGCAAATTCAGTAGCCTGATGAAGAAAAGTAGACCTCAACAGAGTATGAAGTCTAGGAAGAAGTAGGTAATTACAGTTTTATGTCAGCATCAGTGTGTTACTTTCAACCTCAGATATGACCACAGAGATATATATGTACGGTTTTCTGATATCCTGTGCTGGAGGAAGAGGGACGGATAGAAAATTACCTGCAAGAAACAAATTAAAGAAATTTATCTGATCACCTCAATTGCAGGTGACTACTTAATTGTCCTTTAGTTCAGAAGAAACCACAAAATACTTCCTAACTACTGGCATCATACTTGAAACCTTTGGTGCAAAAAGTAGAAGCCACAAAAGTTGGAAAGAAAGCAGGGGAGACCAAGAGATCTAAATTTTCATTGTACCTGGAAATACATTAAACAGAATTTCCTATATGAGCCTGGTAAGCTGATCATATGCCATTGAATAGACTGACTATATGAGAAAAAATATTCTTGCCCTGTGCCAGTGTGACTAAGGGAAAAGTTCCTGGCATGTCAGTGTGTTGCATTAACAAGGTGGCAAAAAGATGCAGTTGCTGATGCTGCATAAGAGAGGCTGATAAAGTGATTTCTTTAGATCTTTGATTACATGTACCCAACTACTTTTCTTTCTCAGGAGTTACACGAGATTCAGTTCTCTGTTCAGTTTTCTCTTTACTCTCTTTCACCATCTAAACACAGAAAATTGCAAATATATATAAGGATGTGAAAGGCAGTAGTCAGATATTGGCAAAAAGGGAATAAAGAGTTTTGATGAAGAGGGAAGCATCACTAAAATACTAGAAGAGGAGAGAAGTTAACAAATAACATGAGCTGGAAGAGTTATGCTGGAATTGACAATGAGAGTTACAGGATGGCCAGGTTGCCTGGAAAAGCTTGGATTTTCTGCAGGCCCAAGTCATTATAGAGATTCATCTGCTCTCTTAACTGTGATTTCAGCACTACTGTTGTGATAGAAGTCAAGATATTTCTCTGACTATGGAAAACCACTTTAAGATGTGAAATCTCTAGGAATGACACTTTGCTATTGTCAGGAGGACTCATAGTATATGATGTAGACCAAGAAGCAAAATTCTATGATAACTTCTGTTATCGTGATGGTTCCTTGCCTTTCTTTATTAGTTGCTAGAATATCATAGAATCATAGAATTTTAGGGGTTGGAATGGACCTTACAGATCATGTAGTCCCAACCCCCTCTGCCGTGGGCAAGGACACCTCCCCACTAGACTAGGCTGCTCAAGACCTCATCCAGCATGGCTAAGTATAGTTCTGTCCATGCATTTCCATGTATTATACATTGACTGCAATTAATTCACTGTGTTTAGACATTTGTTTTCAATTGAAGCTAACCCTTACATTTATTACACAAACTAGTTAATATAAAACTGTGAAAGAATTTTCAGCTTTTGTCTGATGCTTCTAAAGTTTTCGTTGGTTACGTAACATGCTGAAGTTTGAAAGAGCAGGTAATAAGCTTGTACTTCATCACTTTGTCAAGCATATTTCTCCATTCACTGGAATTTGTGTTGTCACTGCAACACTGAATGTTCACTTGTAAATGAAATAGCAGTTTGTTGTGCAGCATATAGTTGTGGCAAAAGACAAAAATGCCTTTTCATAAGTATGTGTTTCATTTTTTCTTGCTGGTAGGACAGCAGATATTCTTGAAGCCCCTAGTAATTTCTCTGTGGATGACTGTCTTTGTCATCACTGTCATACTTTCAAGCTGGGATCAAGCTGAACTCCCAGCAGAGCAGACAGCAAGGCATGTACTGAGATCATATGTGGTAATGCAAAGTGCAGTACCACTCCTGTCATCTTTGAAGAAGGGTGCATTGTACTTCATTTAAACAGCTATTGAAGCTTTGAAGAAGAAATTTGGATAAGAATATCCATAAAGAACTAGTCAAAACTGTGTATTTTTATTCCAGATAGCCAGAGGAGGTTCAGCACCTTTGATTGTTTTAGCTCTATTTGAAATGCAGATAGGGGGAAACAATCAATGTTTACTAAATGAGAGAAAACAAAACTGGCTTAAAGAGTAAAAGATCTCCTTGAGGAGTATGAAAATAGTTGCATGAAGAAACAAACCAAATTGGCCTCTTATAGAAATACTGTAATGTGCCTTTCATCAAGTAAAACCATGAGATAAGGAGAGCATTTGTCCACTGATACGGTCGTCACTGTTTAATTTAAACCAGTTGATTTTTAATGCTTGCACCAAGAAAGAATCCCCCAGTTTTCCTTTGTTATTCTTCATCCTCTACTACCTCTCTCATTTGCATTCTCAGATGTCAATGAAGTGCTAAACTTTGATCTTCCACATACTTAATCATTTGCTTTAAGCAAGTTCTTACTTCCTTTGAATCTGATTTACATTTGAACCAGCAATCTGATTTATATTGTTCCAGCACTGAAAAGGGACCAAGAACCACATGAAAACACTGTTTCATTCAGGCTGTTTTATAGTCTGTCTTTTAGGAGAAGATCACATCTTCAGTAAAGGAGAACTTGATTCAAAGACTTCAGCCTGAATCTTGCATACTGTCAGTGCAGATGGTTTGATGACTTGGTGTCCTGACTTACTAAGTTCATTACAGGACTGCAATGATCCTCTGCCTGGTATTGTTAGGATTTTTAAGAGTGTTTCCATGGTGCACGTTGAATTAGCTGTGTAGTCTGAACTGTGTTGATATGAGTCAAAACAAAAAGACTTCCTAGATTCAAGGACTATTAGATCCTGATCCCATTCCAGTTGTTCTTTTGTGCTTTTCATGATACTGAAGATCTAGCAGGTTCTTCTGTTTCTAATGATAAAATTGCAATACTTGTTTTGTGCAAGTTACTCTTACATTTTCTGAAAAGAAAAGCCTGTATGCTCTGTCATGATCTTCATCAAACATTACTGATGCAGCAAAATCTTTAATTGGATTTTTTACTCTTAAGTGGAATGATCAGAAATTGGTTTTTTTTGTAAATAATAATGAAGCAAGATGGTATGGAAAAATTATGGTTCTAAAAGAGAAAAGTTGTTATAGTAGAAACACTTTAAACTGAAACCTGTATTATTTTAATGTAAATTATTCATCAGTTTCGATGAGGTTTGTGAACCTAACTTTGTTACGGTTCTTTAATATAACTTTAATATAACTTTAATGTTTAAATCTGTGATGCAGAGAATGGAATTCTACTCAGGGAAACCATTCTGATTTTTGTGTAATTAGAAAAGTTTATGTATTCAGTGGGCTAGTAGTACTGAGAGCAGGCATTTATCTCCGTGACTTTGTAATGCCCTGGTATGACATGGGGCATAAACAAGATTGTACTCAGACAAGCAGTGCTATTTTTGGAGAAGAATGAGCTACATCTGTTTTGGTCTCTTCCTTGTTGCTGGTGCTGATCAGGAAGGTTCTCAGCTTCTGTACCTGGTAGATGCAATTGGTTGCACTGAATTTCGGTCTCCTTTACATTCATTTTACTGAAATATCTTTTTATGGCTTCTTTTGCTAGTTCAGCTTAACTGGTGTTTTTCCTTCAACATCTTTGATACACATGTGATCACTGAATTCATGGTGTCAGTATTTATACTATCACTGCAAATAAAATTTGCTCCCAAATACAACTTTACCATGTAAATCTGTTTCATAGACTCATAGTATCATTGTATGTTAGAATGGTTAAGGTTGGAAAAGACCTCTAAGATCATCAAGCCAACTGTTAATCCAGCACTACAATGTTCACCACTAAACCATGTCCCCAAGTGCCACATCCACACATTTTTCGAACACTTCTAGGGGTGGTGGTCCCACCACTTCTCCAGGCAGCCTATTCTAATGCCTGACCACACTTTCAGTGGAGAATTTTTTCCTAATACCCAATCTAAACCTACCCTGGTGCAACTTGAGGCCATTTCCTCATGTCCTGTTGCATGTTTCTTTGGAGAAGAGAGCAACCTGCACCTGGGCACAAACTCCTTTTAGGTAGTTGTGGCAAGGAGATTAGGTTTTTCCTGAGCCTCCTTTTTTCCAAGCTAAACAACCCCAGTTTCCTCAGCTGCTCCTCGTCAGACTAGTGCTCCAGCCCCTTTGCTAGCTTGATTGCCTTTCTCTGGACATGCTTCAGTTCCTCAATGTCCTTCTTGTAGTGAAGGACCCAAAACTGAACATAGGATTTGAGGTGTGGCCTCACCAGTGCCACGTACAGGGGGACAATCACTTCCCTAGTCCTGCTGACTACAGTATTTTTGATACAAACCCGGATGCCATTGGTTGTCTTAGCCACCTGGGGACACTGCTGTCTCATGTTCAACCAGCTGTAGACTAGCACCCTCAGGTCCTTTTCCACCAGTTTCCAGCCACTCTGCCCCAAGCCTGTAGCACTGTATGGGATTATTGTGACCCAAATGCAGGAGCTGACACTTCATGCTATTGGAACCCATACAATTGACCTTGGCTCAGGGATCTATGATGTCCAGGTCCCTCTGCAGAGCCTTCCTACCCTCTAGCGGATAACACTGCTGCCCAGCTTGATGTTGTCTGAAGACTGACTGAGACTGCACTCAATCCCCTCATCTAGTTCATCAGTGAAGATATGAAACAGAACTAGTCCTAATACTGAGCCCTGGGGAGCACCTCTGGTGACCAGTTGTCATCTGGATGTAACTCTACTCACCACCATTGTCTGAGCTTGGCCATCCAGGCAGCTTTTTACCCAGCAAACAGTGCACTCATCCATGAGCTGCCAGTTTCTCCAGGTGAATGCTCTGGGAGATGGTATCAAAGGCCTTACTAACATCCACAGCCTTTCCCTCGTCCACTAAGTGGGTCACCTTGTCAAAGAAGCAGATCAGGTTAGTCTTTTTCCTTCAATGATTTTCAAGCTACAGTTTTCATTTTATTCATTTCCACAGTTCCTGAGAATGTCTCTGCAGCCCTTCTGATTATATAAAGTTCTAAAAGACAGAGTGCATGAACATCTAGGGTGTTGACATCCCTCTTTAATGGCAAAGCAGTTGCTGAAGTGACTGATTTCAATACCTTGTGAACCTTCAGCTCCTTCAGTTCTTTATACTTGAGCAGTGGATGGACTTTTTCACAGCTTTTCTGTTTCTTCTTGTTCTGTGCATTGAAGATATGCAGAACCTTCCTGGAATGAGTTGCAGATGTGTCCTAACAAGGTGTGTTCATTTCCTCCCTCTTTATCCTCTCAAATTATTTCTCCTGTTTTTATTCATAGTCCCTTAAACAATATTTCCTCAGCTTCTTGACTCGTACTGTCTCAGACAAACTTTTCATTTCTATGACTTGTTTTTCAGTTTCTGTCTGTTTCTTATCTGTTTGACCTGTGTCTCTCAAGCCTTTTGGTGATAGTTTTCGTCTTTTCCCAATGCTTTTCTTGGTAATCTGAGGCAGGATATTTCAGTTCCATCAGCACTGAATCTTCATTTCTTCAGAAGTAATCCAGTCTTCATTTAGCTCAAGCCTAGTGCTTTTCTGGTATTCCAGACTACCTTTTTAGTTCCTTGGCCATCACCCTGCGATTTGTCAAATGCAAAATATTTGGAGAATAAGTAGGAATACTTCTTTGTCTTCAATTCTTGTGGCTGTTGAGAACAGAAAAAAATGAATTCATTTGGCCATGACAAGAGTTCTGTGTTTACTCCAGAATAGCGTTCTGAGTCAAATATGCACACTAACAGAAAGATATTTTACAGGGAATATATTAGTAAAAATATACAAAGTGCTGTTATTTAAAACATAATTTAAATCAGATTTTAAGCATGAAATATTCTTTCTTGAACTCAGATTCTAAGTTGTAGTACATTTGTGGAGTCCTGACTGATCTGTGTTCTATTGTGCTAATTTAAATTTGAGATAATATTTAAACTGTTCAATGAAATCTTAAAGAATGACAAGCTAAATTTGGAAAGATAATCTGCTAAACCCCATTAAAAAAAGTATGTTTAAGTGTTTTATCAGGTGTGGGTAGTTGTAGCTTCTTGTGCTTTTGGAAGAATAATGTTTTATTTATGTTGATTTATTCTGTCTGGTTTAGTTCCATGACTTGTTCAACATGGAATTGAGAAACCAGAGAAACTGACTCTCTTTTTTCAATTTATGTTGAAGAACTAATTTTGAGAGGCTGAAATTCATAAGTTCAGAAGTCAAACAGGAGACACTAAAAAATATGGTTTCTTCCATGCCCTACAGATAGCAGCTACGGGCAATACATCCATGGGGTGGTTGTATTGGAGCTCCAGATGCAGGAATTCTACATTGCAGATTGCTAGATGTTGGTGCTATTGCTTTGTTTGATATAATAGTCTTGTACCTGGATTTCTATTGTCCTTCCTGGCGTGACCTCCCTCCAAGCCCATTTCTTTGTAAAGAGCTGACTGATACTGTCTTCATGTGGCTGAAGTCAGTTCCTCAAATGCGAATGCTGAGTTGGGAGACTGTGCTAGAGGAGAGTGGTCATGAGAGAAAGACAATGGTCACAGGCTAGAGTGACAGCTTGCCCTGAAGTCTCTAGTGTGGGGTGGAGTGCCTGCAGGTAAGGTCTCAGCCCTAGGAAGACGAGTTTGGCAAAGTGTATGGAGAAGATTGAAGAAGAGAGCCCTTCCTCTACTGACCAGAACAAGGGCTTAGACTGAGTCTTACCTGTAATAATTTTATGTGGGAAGCAGAAACAGAGCTAAAATTTGCACTATCTGTTTTGTCTTCTTCAGCTCAAACATGATAATAACATAGCAGGGACATTCAGGTGGCATAAATTCACCTCTTTTAACTCATTTTTCAAACATTCACAAGTCAAACCTAGGAAAAGTGTAAGAGTAATCTCTGATCTGCTCAAATTTATGAGTTTACAATAAAATACTAGTATTTAGCCTGTGCAGAAATGGTTAATTCACTGTGGTGTCTCAGACTTGATTGTTTAGGGTTTTTTGATTGCCTAATTAATTTCCTTGTTTCTTCATTCTTTTAGGGAGCTGTAGAGAGTGTGCATCTTTATCCTCAGTAGATACTTGTTTGGAGTGACAGCAATATTGTGCCTTAGTTATCCTCTACTAAAAGCATTGATTCCTTTCTGAAAGGCACTGGCAGTCACAGACCATATTTCCTCCTATAACAACCTTTTTACTGTTGGTATAGACAGTGTCTAGCTCTGGATTTTGTTCCCTGCCTATCTGTCAGTTAATCTAGAGCACTTGCCTGCCAGTTCAGCCTGGAGAACAGAAGGCTCAGGGGGAATTTCATCAATGTGTATGAACACCTGAAGGAAAGGTGCAAAGATGATGATGCCAGGCTCTTTTCAATGGTGTCTAGTGATAGGACAAGAGGCAATGGACACAAACTGAAACACAGGAGGTTCCTTCTGAACATCGGGAAACACCTTTTTTCAGTAAGGGTGACTGAACACTGGCACAGAGTTGCATAGAGATTGTGGAGTCTCAATCCTTAGAGATATTCAAAAGCCATCTGAATATAGTCCTGGGCAACTGGCTCTTGGTGGCCCTGCTTGAGCAGGGGAATTGGACAAGATGACACCTCTAGAGGCTCCTTCCAGTTCCAACCATTGTGTAGTTCTGTTAGAGCACTGCCCTGATACCATGGTAAAGGTACTTGAAGATTTACTTTTATGTTTTCTGTCATACTGTTTCTGAATTGACTGTGGGATTACAAGGAAATCTCTTTATCTCTTTCAGCTCTTGCTGCCTTTTCATGTACTTTTTCAATGTCTGTAAATGGGCGTTCTCAGTAGTGGTTACAGTAGTTGCTGATTAAAAAAACCCCAACTACATTTGGCACAAATCGGGTCACATAATCCATTGTTCCAAGGAATCACAGGATCTTTTCTATTGACTAGACATAATAATAATGCTGTTCTTGTAGTTTGCCTGCATATCTTTGTGCACTGAAAGCTCTCTGTACTTCCACTACAGTACCTCCAATATATGCCCTTTATGCTATTTTTTTGTATGTTTAGTTTTAGCTTGGCATTTTTTTAATATTTCCAAAGTTGTCCAAAGTCTCTTGCTGCACTCTCTTCCTGGTTTTGCTCATACGAAGTGTTACTCTGTAAAACTTGATAACCCTGTCTGTGCCGTCACATGATGAATGCATAACCTTTTCAAATGGCATCTGCCAGAATTTTGCATATTCATCTAACACAGAAATATTTGATATCAATGGCCTCTCAAAATATCTCTGCTTGTAAGCAGTAAAAAATGTTCCAGTTTCACATGGGTTCTTCCTTGTGCAAAAACAAGGGAAGATGTATCTTTTTCATGTTGTCTTACTTGTTATATTGTGTAGTTGTCTTACTCTGCTCTAACTTTGAGAGCAGTGAGGCTGCAGTGGGGTTCAGTTGCTGCAAGACCATATAACCCAAAGTGTCTCATTACTGGTGTGTTAGAATTACTGATCTCAGCAGTCAGTAATGTGGTGCATACATTTTATTTAGATCTTTGGATAATGTAGGTAAAGATTGATACACAATGTGAGCTCCAGTGGAGATCACATTACACACTGAAAAAATTGCAAATGAATTACCAAAAAGAGAGGGGGAAATGTTTTTGTCTCCCACTGAAGTAATTGAAATAAGAAGCTGCTTACCAGTCAGTTTAGTAGGGAAGATAATTTCTAGTCTAATAAACAGATATTTGCATATCTAAGGAAGTGAACAAGCACTATTAAGAAAAATGGACAGACTGTCTCAGAAACAGGGGAAACAATGAGTCAGGATGAAAGATTAAGTCTGTTTAGATCCCAGGAACATTTCAAAGATGAGATTAGTAAAAGCCTGTTGTGGTTTAACTGAGGTGGGAATATGAAGATCTAAGAGGGAATGGAGGAGTGCACCTGAAAGTTCTCTGTGAGGATTTCATCTCTTATAGATGAATTCTCAGACCAGAACTTCTGAATAATTTTTCGATGATTGGGAAAAAATGAAACGTAAGGTGTGCACAAGGACCTGAACCGTGATTACCCACTTGTCAGCTCAATATGGATGTAAGTATGGATCAGTGTAACTACATTAAACACAGATTTTGTCTATTTGGTGGTAACTTCTGTAAGCATTTAGCAGCGTTGTCTGTTTTGAAAGTTATTGACAAAGTGTATGCCTGATTTTTAACGTTAATTTGGCTTAAATGTGAGTTTAAGAAACTAACAAGGCATATTTTATACAGAAGTGTAGCAATACCATACCCTGGGGCATTTGTGTACAAGAAAAGTACCCAGGAAATACTAATAGAAGTCAGTGTTGCTGTAATCATTCCCCTTGTCAGTGTAGTCACTCCACTGGTAAAGAGATTTAATCCATCATCTTTTCAGTATTTCTGCCCCCACATTGATGAGGGCTGTTGCTTGTCCAGGCTGTCACTGTGTGTGCAGCTCCACATGTACTTTGAGCTCTGGATGATTTTCTATCTTGGGTTTATTTTCTGATGGGATATTGGATTATCAATCTCACTCACTATGTCAGAGATCTGACTGATCTCTATAAACTTTGTTCTGGACCAGATGACTCCTGTTGTTTGTCAGGCTCTGCTTTTCTTGTTTTTTTTTTCTGAGTCTTTTGGTAGTCTGTTCTTGAAATATTTGTCCAGGTCTGTCCCAACCTCTTTTGTCCTCAGCTCTTGTTAGCTCCGTGCCAAATTTAAGTAGTGCAGTTACTTTGTATAGGTCACCAGCCTCTCTTTAGTGTGTCACTTTCCTTTTGTAACTTCAGATTAAAAATATTTCTTTTTAGAATTTTGTATTTACATGGTGTTCAGTATTTCATTTTTTTTGGAAACAAATTTTCATGTTTGGATTCTACTCTCTGAGTTAATTGAAACTATTAAACACTTCAAGTATGTCTGAAACCACAACTGTCAGAAATAAGGCTACTTTCTAATTATTGTCTTTCTCTTCACTAGTATCTGTTGCTTCCAAGTGCAGAATGAAGCACCATTTCCACCTCTGTCATTGTTTTCCATGCTCAGAGATATGTTCAGCCTTGGTGGAGGTTTCGTTTATTCTGGTTTTCCATCCTGTTAATTCCTTGTAATTACTTGGTGCATTACACACACACACACACACACACACACACACACACACACACACACGCATGATAACCACCTGGGGTTGAAGAATAACCCTCTTTATTCAAAGAGATTTAGTTGCCTTCCTCTGCATAACAGGATGTGGTCTGAGTGGAGCCCATCATTCAGCCCTCCTGTGCCAGGGAAGTGAAGCTTCTTAGTGGTTCAGGTCTTGGTGCTGCCATTTATGGTGGGAAATTTGGGTTAACTGTGTAGAGAGGGATGATTTTTTCTGTCACAATCTTGCATGCCTGCTTTTTAATTGTGATTTTTCACATGTGTTGGTAGCCTGTGCCCATGCTGATTCATAGCAGAATGAAGTACTAAATTTACTTAGTTAAATGTCTCTAGGATATCTATATGTACCAAGACATTCACCTTTGACTTTTGTGTTTTGATCCATCAGGGTGTAGTGAATATGGATTCTGTGACAAGGCTTAGTTTAAATGGTTACATCCTCAGGCATGAGTAGGGAGGAGAGAGTTTGAGCTTGCATGGGGACAGACTGAGTCCTCTGTTATTCATGTTTCTCTAGAATCCAAGATGATGGGGTTTTTTTGTGTGTGTGATATGTCACAGAAAGTTATAGATTCTTTTCTTAAAATCTTTATTAAATAAGCTGATTAATAGATTATTGTTTTTGCTATTAATGCAGTAAAATTTTATCCTGATCTAATATTATTTAAAGAATTTGCATAAGAATGTAAAATAAACTTTATTTTAGGGCATAGGATAAACAGGACCTAAAACCAGTGTATTGGGAACCATCCAATACAGTCCATTTGTATTTCTTCATCTTAATCTGGAGAAGAAGGTAAATAGATACAGTCCTCACAAAAACATTGCCTTTAGATGTAATGAATGCAGTGATGTAGCTATATTGTAATTTTATCTCCAGGTGAAATATTGTGATACATATTTTTAAGATACTGGTAATGCAAAATACCTGCCTGTCTTCCCAAAATTCCTATTTCTAATTTCACTGCTAAACTGTGCCCATCACCTGTGAATGCAAGGGACTTTAAAGCAAACATAAAAGGGGTAAATATTGGTATACAGAGTGATGTACTAATGGAAACATTCATGTCTTTATTACTCTGATGCAAATCAGTTTTATGTATGCCAGATGAAAAATTATATTTTACCTTATTTCTGTGCTTAAGTAGAACAGATTTCTGGAGTTTTCTGTGTACCTGCACTGTGGTTTTGCAGCAGAGGGGAGGAATATGGCAGTGGCACTTGCTAGTTTTCTTTGCAGCAGCATTCATACTGGAAGTGCTCAGTAATCAGTGGCATGTTGTATTCAGCCATAGAATCCTTATGCTCTATTAACTCTGGTGGTAGGAAAATGGCTGTTGGCAATTTTCCATCATGTCAGTGCTCTTAGTATTTATGTTAGAAACAGTATTTATGAAGGCAACAAAAGTACTTCTTGTTTTTTCTCCTCTCCAGATATTTTGGTGTTGAGAGTTGGAATGTATTTTCTCTGTTCATTTGTTGTGTATATACTGTGAGGGATGCACATGCAGTACTACCCCTGTAACCTGGGGTAACAGAAACCTGGGCTGATTTCAGACTGTCTCTCAGTTTGATCTGTATAACTTCTTGTTCTAATGTATGTCTTAGAAGAGTTTAGATTTCCTGCATTAGACTGAAGACTGACTGAGGGGAAAAAGTTTAGGTTTATAAAGAAACTCTGCAAAAGATTTTTTTTTCCTTGTTTGATACTGTGCAGCAATTCATAATGATCTGTCCAGGTATTATTTAAAAGAAAGGCATTGTTCATGTAGAGATCGATAGAACCAAGATGATTCACAATTCATCCTCAATGGGTGATTGCATTCATTTTTCATTTTAACATTGAATCATTTGATATACTTTGAAATAACAAAGCAATGATCTATAGATTGGAGGCATTAAAATTGAAAGTAATAATATGCATGTCAAATCAACAGATTTCTATTTTAGTTCCTTCAATTGTAAACTAGTTATTGCCTGGTGTCAAGGCTCAGTTGCTGGAAAAAATAGCAAAGTGTTTCTTTCTGGATTTGTGCTTGTTCTCTCTCCTTTACCTCCCCAGCATTCTCTCTCACGTTTTTTTCCCTCTTGGATCTTTTAGTATTCACATCACATTAAACATCTACTATTTGTATCAAACACTCTGGAAATCCATCCATTGTTTATGTCCGTTAATGTTAAGTAATACTTCGTACAGCAATAAGAAGCAATAAAAAACCCAGCAGTAAACTGCTGTGTGTCAGTGATTTCTCCTCAGGGTCTGCAACAAGCCATTTGATTCAACTGAAATAATGGCACACAGTTTTAGACCTTTGCATTAACTCTGCAGGCTGATGTCCATGTGGGTTGGTAAGTGTCATGCTTACACAAGGATATTGGTGGTGTAGTCCCAGGGATAAAAACTGATGAGTGTCAGAATAAGCATTTGGGTGAACAGAAACAAGCGAAGATTTCCTGTGGGGGTGTCATCCAGGTTGCTTGCGACGTCTGTGTGTTTGAATATTTTGCCTGTAGTGAGATAAGACAGAAGAATATTAGTAAGTTTAATCAGCTAATTTAGGATATCCAAATCCTAACTACCAGAAGTGAAATGGTGGAATGCTTTTTTTCTTAAAATCAGGTGTCTCAAAGAGTCTCAAGGGGAACGTTGGCTTCAGAGAGCTTTCACCAGCCCTGGGATGTTTGGTTTTTTTGATGTGTCATCCCATTCTGTCATTTCCCCTCCCCCCTGCCCCAAATATCTTTTTAAGAGAATGAAAGCATATACAAGAATAACTTGGTTTTCCAGAACAAACTTTTCTGTCATATCCTGATGAAATGGTGTAGAAAAGAAAGGTTTTCTATCGCTTTTTTTGTAAGTACTGCTATCAGTAATTCTTTATCAGTAGAACATTTTCATATTTCTTACAAATACCTACTGTTTAACTTAGTATTATTTAACCAAGCTGTCACTTTCTTTGTAGTTTGCTTGAAATCTGCATGTATCTTTAAATGGTATTGTGCTACAGAAAAGCATCTTCTACTTAGTTAAAGAATTACTTTGATTATGGAATCTGAGGGTCAGAAATATAAACCCATCTGTAAATAGTTCTTTTTTTTTTCAGTACAGCAACATTCTTTTAGGAAAGTGCAACAAGACCTTTAGAGAGATTTAATAAAGGTATGGATTGCATTATGCAGCATTAGGAAAGGGCAAAACCCATACTTACGGTATGACTAAGATAAACTGATATTAGTCCATGCTTCCTCTTAATTTGTTGAATTCATTATCAAAAAAGTGGAAATCATGGGAGCATGATATCTGCACCTGATACCTTGAAGAAAGCATCTCTGAAGAAATGACTGAAAATAATGAGAGGCATGTACGTCAATTCAAATTATTTTTTGTAATAAAACCAGAGATTATGAGGGAAAAACATGGAGTTCATGGAGTGAACAGTTTATCTCTGTGTGCCTCCAAGGTTTGTTAAGGAAAATGCATGTATAAAGATGCTTGACAGAAAGTTCTTGGTTTGCGCTGTATATTCTCATTTACAAGTTGCAGTGTTTCAGGAGCCTCAGATTTAGTTGTGAGACTTCTCTTGTATGCTAACAGAAAATGTGCAGAAATTGCTCACGCATCTAGTTATTTTTATTTCCCTTGGAAGGTGCTTTTTAACTTGAACCTTGAGTATGAGAAATTTAATACTGTCAGATGTTCTGCAGTATCTAGCCCTTGGTTACATTACAACCAGCAGCTAAACCCAATAAGATTACAGTACATAACATTAGTAAATGTGGATGTCTGTCTGTTTGTGTTTATACACACACTCGTATTTATAGGTATAGTAAGAATCTGTGTCTGTTATGCCAGTATTTCCAGCCAGCTTCAAATGGAGGTGGTTAAATATAGTGGAATCAGAGTGATGGAAAAGGTGCTTTGATGTTTATAAAAAGGTGGGATGATACAGGAGGGGGAAAGGACCCCTAAATTCAAGGTAGTCTGCATGTTTTGCACTTAGTCCTATGCAGTTCTAACCCTGCTCTCACTTAAAGCAAGAGTGGTGTTCCCAGTTTTGTGGTTCGGGGAATATAGTGTTGTTGGTTTTTTTTAACAGTGCCTAGAAAATACCATAACTGAGTGGCAAAAAAAACCCAAAACTGTATTGTTTGTGCAAATTGCACACATACCAAGTAAATAGACAAAACCCATCAAATATGTATTTGCTTTGTGAACAACTTAGGTGTTAAATTGCTAATTTCTATTTTGAACTATGATGATAAGTTGCTAATAATGTCAGAGTATTAAATTTTGATGTAGGCTCACATAGTTATGATGCCTTAATTAAGCCTTTGGAAATAAGCTGTTGAGCTATGTACATTTTTTGTAACTTCAATTTTATTAATGAGATTCACACAGAAATAGGCTTCTAAAAAGTCCAAATATTATCTTTGTATTTGAATAATGATACCAGTGTAGGATGTTAGTGTGAAGTTCCAACACATTGCTGTCTGGTGATTTTATTTTAACTGTACAGATTTTACTTCTTGGTCATGAATTTAGTCTCTGTGAAGGCCAGGAGGTGGAAACCGTCTCTTATTCCAGCACAACTCAGGACTCTGCACTGCTGTATCAGGAAATCTCAAGTAAGGGTTTTATGATGCATGAGGATATGATTCTCTGCAAGCAATAACACCCATTTCTATTTCCCCAGCAATATCCACATAATCAAACATTCACAAGTGCTTTACAAAGAATTTAATTAAGTAGTGTGCAGAGTGACTGGATGCAGCATGTACACAAGCTGTTATATATTCAGGACCCATTTTGCAGTTAGTGCAGAACACGTTTGGGCAGTAATATGTGTGAATCTATCAAAATGCACATCATCACCCTCCTTTTGTACCTTACTACGTAACAATGACACTAAAACCTTCACAGATGTTACCTCCACCAGCACAGGATAACTTCCTCAGGGCTCTAATGGTGAGGTAAAACTGAGGGAAATTCAAATTCTCATGTTGAGATTTGAACATCAAACACTGCTCCTCCGAAATCAAATGTTTATGACTCCCCAGAGAAAGATACAGATTATTGTGTCTTTCGCCACAAAACTAGGCGTGTTTGGAATTTTATTTAAAGGTAATAGAAATCTGTGGAGCAATCAAAGACCAACTGCTGAAAAATTAACACCAGGACTTGGATATGCAGAGTTTAGATGTGGAAAATCAGAAGAAAAAGATTTTGTGATAATGAGTATGTTCAGAGTCCATTCTGTCAGTCACTGGAGATTAAGAAATTCTGTTCTTTGGCATTGAAGTGCACTGTATCAGATGCTGCACTAAGAAAAGGTAGGAGTGTGTTCATATTAATTCAGCATTATTGGCATGCTTATGTCACCTGCAGGGATTAGCATTCTGAAAACCAACAGGGTTATCTAATATGTTGTTTTCTCTGTTCAGAAAAGATCTTTAAGCATTAGCTGGTGCATGAGAGGAGTTTCCAGGCTTGCAGAGCAATGGGGCTATGTTGGATAGAAGTGATTTAGAGTATCCCTCTGTGGTTGCCTACCTGCAAGGCAGTAATCTGTCCATCAGATTGGAAGGTTTTATTGGTATGTCAGTGCTATAAAGTATCAGTCTAAACCAGCAGACCAGTACCAATGACACAAATAGTGAAAGACAGTGTATAATTAGCCAGTAAAGGTGTTTAGTGTGAGACCTCACCCTTATTTCCCAGTTCCACAGAGTAATTGCTGTTTATTACTGTCTGACACTGACAGCATCTGTCCATTTTGACTAGCAAGAAAGACTAAAAACTACAAATGAACCTGAAGGAGAGAAAAGAGGCAAAAGGATCAGTGAAAAGTAGGGAACTGGTTTTACTTTCATACTAGTTCTGTTTTGGTGTCTGTTTGCTAATTTGAGGGAAATTGCTGAAAACTTGATTGGGGCAAATGAGGATAGAGTCTCTCTGTATTCATCTTCTGAAGACACCTTTTGGAGAAAAGTTTAATTGCTGTAGCATAAGTTATGACTTTCTTTACACTGTTGAAAATGGGAGAGATCCCTGTTTAATGTTAATGAAGATTTGCCATGAACTTCTGTGATTTCACCCAGTAGCCTTTGTGTCCTCTTCCTTTTTCTCTTCATCCTTCTCCCTTGTTTGTATAGCAGACAGGAGTTTTTCATTGTGCATGTCATTTATAACAAATTGCAGTTATTCTAAAAAATTAGTACAACTCGAGCTTCAGCTGAAGAAGAAAAGGAAAGCATGTAATTCTGAAATTACTTGAATGTCTAATCTTGAACACCATTTGGATTTTTGCTTTATTTTATTTGTCCTAGTGTCTGCTTTTCTATAAAGTATTTATTCTTTAGCATTTGTAGTGTGTCTCTGTTTGCGATTTGGATGTTTTCAGTTTGCTTGTATTTGGGAATAGCTGCTAGACTCCCTATGTGCTTCAACTAGGAGACTGGTATTTTTATGCTTCTTACAGCAGTCCCTTTTTGGAAATGTCAGAATATATCCAAGTTCTCTGTTCCCGAAATTTCAGTGGCAACTTCCTGTGAACCCTGGTGTAGAGCTCCTGCTGTCTGGTTGTTCACCAAGCCAATTCCATCACATATATCAGCATGCCAAAACAGACAAGCTTAGGAGATGTGTCAGCGATGTGATATAGTTTAGAGTATTGTTTAGAATAAGTAGGTCAATTTTTTTTTTTCAGGTTAGGAAGTCAACCCAGAGACCTTCCATCCCACCCAGTGCGGCACCACCTATATAGACTTGCGTTAACTGCCAATGTTCCAACTGGCTTTGGAACCAGAAGTAATAGAGCCAAATGAGAGGAGTGTGGCAGCCAGGCTAATTAATTAAGAAGTCAGGCTAATTAGTTTTTGACTGAAGGGAGCACCGTGCTGATGTGACACTGTAGCATCCAGAAATCTGGCTGATTTGTACATGGGTTGCGCTGGGCTTCTTATGGACATATAAGTTGTTTCTGGCCTGTTTCAGATGTTTTTGCCATGAACTAGCATTGTGTATTGCTTTATTCCTTGCAGAAATGTACTGTAATTTTATATTTCTTTCCAGCCTGATAGTCAATTTTAGTTCCTTCTCAATCGTCAGAAATAAGATTTTTCTAATGTGTATTGTAATATTGTCTTATTCAATCTCATGCCACTGAGAGATTCTCCATTGCTTTTTTTTTTCACCTGATGAAAGACCTAAAATATTTTTGTTAATATTTTGTCACTTACTGAATACAAAACTGAAGTAGTGCTCCTGAAGTTGTGTCTGGTCCCATTATTCCAGCCTGTGGGGCTGAGAGGTGGCTATCAGCAGTCATGTTCTCAGGGGATGCGTGCTAGCAATAGAACACACTAAAAGATGCCTTGTTTTGTAAAAACTAGTGATTTTGAACAGTTTGCCTTTGTTATTAAGGAGCAATATTTCTTCAGTACACCCCTTAATGTCAGTCCTTACATACAGTTTGATGTGTAAGATGGTCATAAAGGAGTTGCCTTAATGAAAAGATCAAAAATACTTGCAGTAGAAGTGTGGATTACTACATTGATGTGATATAGTAAACATGAATAGCAGTATCAAACCCAGAAGTCAATCAACAGGGTGTTGTAAATAAGCTGAATTCTATACAGAAAGCTTCAATTAGGAACACTTAAGTACTCTATTACGTCAATAATGTGGTAATCGTGTGGGAGCAGAGTGGCATAAGATAGAAAATGAATATTTAATTAATGTTTTCTTAATAACATTATTAGCTGAAATGAAGGGGATTTTTTGTTTGTTGGTTTGGTTTGGTTGTTTTTTTAAAAAATGTATGCTATTTAGAATGCTTTTAGTGATGATTTATGGTCTTACAATAGCTCTTCAGCCTAGTAGCTCCCACAAGGAGTTAATGTATATTTTTTCTGTTTCTAGATCTGTTAGCTGTGCCTAAGCATCCATATGCTGCTATGGAGAACTGGGGACTGAGTATTTTTGTGGAGCAAAGGATACTGCTAGATCCAAGCATTTCTTCTATATTATATCTACTGGATGTCACCATGGTCATTGTACATGAACTGTGTCATCAGGTATTAAAGCTGTTTGCATATTTGATGTTAATGTCAGAAAACATGCATTATTTTGCAAAAGTAAAAATGAATTTGTAGCATATGTGTGGACAGTTACAATTTCTATTGTAACTGGAACCCAGGTAACATGGAGTTTTGTAAGATACATCATTACAATACAGAAATTGTGAAGGCAAAATGGGGATAGATGAGAAAATGAGTAGCAATGAACAATTCCCTGTCTTCTCTATGATTATATTCTGTATGTCTGTGTGTCAGTGTGTTTGTTGCTGGTGTGTAGAATAAATGCGTTGATAGCTGTAGAAAATGATTTGTTGCAGAACTATAGCAGATTCATGGTGAGGTTCATGTCAGAAAATGTTTTGGCTGAAGTCAATTTGGTAGTCAGCTTCTTCCGTCATATATACACATCCTTCTATTTTCCTTTGATTGTCGTTTTTGAAAAAAAAAAATTGGTATTGACCCTCTCTGTGTTCACTAACAGTGGATAATCGAGTCTTTATGTGTACAGAAACTGTTGCATCAATAATAAAAGTTTGCAATAAACCCATATTACAATGTACTTTACATTTTTCCCATCTTCTTATCTCAAACTAAACACATTGCAAGTGTTTAGTAATATTGAGTTGAATGCAAATGTTATTGAAGAAATTTGCTACAGGGGCAGGAAACCCTTTCTTGCACTCATAAGAGGCATAATCATACCCTTCAGGTTAAAATGAATGAAATCATACTGTGTAATCACCATGTATTACATCTGTGACTTTACACAGTATTCTTTAAAGGCAGTGAAAATTCTTAACACTTTCTGCAAATAAAAAGTTCCTTGTAAAAGGGAGCCATTGTTATTGTGTACTGGTAGATGAACCTGGGAATAATAATGTTTGGTTCATATTCATGTTTCACATTAAGTCTGTCGATGAATATGAAGTCCTCAACTGCAACATGAAATTTTTATTGAAAGTCATTGCTGGTTTGATCTTGATACGATCATCTGATTTTGTTATAAACTCTTTATTGTGCAGTACAGTAGAGTAGCACACTGTTTACCTAGAAAAATTACAATGCCTTAGGAATTAGGTGTGGAAAACATACACTAGGTCATCAAATGCTAGCTCCTGTTAGTATTAGATTCTTCCATGTGGTGCATTTGTAGTGCTGAGTTCAGTGCTCCTGATTACAGGGCTATGTGTCTTCTCATAAAACCTTTTGAATAAATCTGATGGTCAATAACTTTTTCCAAGTGCTCAGCTTAAGTCTTCATTTTTGTGAAGCCATTCCATTGCTTCCAGTTATTCTGTACACTGCTTCCAGAGCAATTTGTCCTGCAGATGTGGGCAATTATCGCATCAGTAACTTGACAAGTTTGTTTGATTCTCATTGAAACTGAAGCCTTTTTGTATTGTTCAGGTAATGTCAGAGGATCATGAAGTGGGTAAAAACTGTAACTGAATTTATTTTAGGGCAGCAGTGTGGTCATAAAGTGCTTTTAAGTGACCTTAAAATTGCAAATGAGGAGGTATACTTGATGTCCGTGTTGATGTTACTTCTAGTGCTGTTTGCTTAATTAAAAGTAGCTTCCTCTATTCCCATTGCTGCTGTTTCTGTTTTAGTACCATGCAGATCAGGTCCTTGCTCAGCTACTTCACTGAGTAACTAGACAAGTTAGAAAATATTCAGATGAAAGAAACATTATTTCTACTTTTTAGATGCAGAATTGGGTCACCCAGAATATCTGCAAATAAAGTTTAAAGGGAGAAACCCTCAAAAATTATAAGCCACAGAACACTATTAGCACCTCCATCACAGTATTGTCTTTATTTAACCATTTTTTCTGCTTGTCTCTTACCATACTCAGAAACCCCTCAAGGAAACTTTATTGCAGGAACTCTAAACAATACTATCTTAGCTGAAAATGTACTGAACTGAGACCAAGTTGATTCCACGATCTCTTGTATCTGCCATTTGTTAATTTTTCATTGCATTTTTCATTGTCTTTTGGTGTACATCATCTCACCTGCTAACCTGTGATAGCACGTGAATATTCTTGCCTTTCACTAATTTTTACACATAGAATAACAGAAATTAGCCAAAATCACTTCTGGTACAGCCAATAGTAGAATCCACTTCTCCAGTTTTAATTTTATTAATTGATTTTTTAAAAAAATTCAAGTAAGAGGAAACTGAACTCTCCTAAAATGCTTTTTTTTCCCCTGTTGTTGAAGAATAGTGTCATTGTCAATTTCCCTGACTTCAAACCCATGACTTTAAGACTTAGGAACATATCTGAACATGTAGTCGACTGATCTGTATGAGACCTCTGCTACTGTGAGTAACACAGCAATTGGTTTGCTAATATTGTTTCCAAGATTAGAAAAATCAGATGAGCATTGAAAATCGAGATTGTTGCCTTAGATTTGACTGTTTCAAATTGTAATTCCCAAACCTGCTGGGTATTAATGCTTGAGTACTGTGTTCAGGACAGATGGAAAATAAGAGATAGCATTGTAAATGGGCAAATTCTGTGGTTGTCAAAATACAGGTAAAAGATGTGTAAGAAAGAAGTTTTTGCCCAGTTTCTTCACAGTTGACTTTGTCATTCTTGACCAGATATTTATTTTAGGTATGTATTTTAGGAGAGATGCATTCAAGTTAAGTATGTAGCTTTGGTTTAGTCAACTTGTAGGATGCTATTTTCTGATATTTCAGCTTGAGCGTTCTTTCAGAACATTTTACTTACTATATTTAAAATATTAATAATTGAAAG
>NW_008689630.1:71492-71804 GCF_000695815.1 Acanthisitta chloris
TAAGCCACACACCATAAATGAGATACTAGTCAAAACATGCATATTTCCTGCAGCTTAATTTGATAGCTCAAAATAATTACCGTAATTTATTAAAATATTTCGATTAAGGTAATAATCAGTTTTATTTGCATATCACAGATCAGTCCCACCTACAGCCTTTGAAGGAAGAGTCATTTGAATTTATGAACCATGACTTTTTGTGATACTTTTCCCACCTGAGCACAAAACTTGGTGTGACAGATTGAGCTAAAGAGGCATGAAGCAGGAAGAAAATTAAAAATTTTAGATCAACATTTTAAAAAAAATTTGTAA
>NW_008689630.1:71842-89437 GCF_000695815.1 Acanthisitta chloris
ATAAGTACCTTCTGCATACCAGGTTGAATATAATACTTGAGGGAGAGGAGAAATTTATGTAATCAATAGATTTAAAAATGAAAAGAAGTCATGATCTTCACTGCAGGCAAATAGTGTCTATAGACAAATACTCAAAAATTAAATAAACAGTTACTGAAAGAAATTAAATGCTTTACTTATTATTTTCCTTTCAGTCATGTTAACACTTGGACGAGAACAGCACATTTCTGCAGGAAAATTTGGCTTTCTTCCTTACAGTTTCTGGTACTGCTCTGTCTCTGATGTTTCTTTCTCTGATACTGTTCAAGACTAGTTAAGCAAATTCCCTATATTTTCATAATGATATCACATGCTGGTTTAATGCCTGTAAATAATTTCTTCCTTTAGGTGGATAATTAAACAAATAGTTTTAATTAGATCATTAATAAATAAACCTGGAAAACTCACAAAGGAGTATAAGAAATTCTCTTTTGCAGCATCATAAATTAATGTTAGTAATTCCAGTTATAGAAGGAGGAATTATGAACTTTGCAACCTTTTTTTTTTAAAAATCTCTTTCTGAATAGGCATAGTACATAATTACTGGTTTCATGTTTGTTCAGCAGTCCTCTTGCAGTTCAAGAAGTAAACTCTGCTATTGTATTTGGTCTATCATTAGAAATCATTTAGTCAACCTATTCTAGTAGGAGTATAACTTTCATACTCCTTGGTGTATGAAAGATTTTCATTTCAGCTTTTCAAATTCTGAAAGTGCATTATCTATATGAATATATTCGCAGTATTTGTCTTTTCAGTTAAATATTCTTAAGATCAGAATCTATCTTTATTGGCCCTATAGAGAGTTAATTTGTTGATAGCCTTCAACTACATGATGATCACTGAGTGTGCATTAAGTTTAGTTTCGCTTAGTATATTTTATCAACCTCTTTACTCCCTTAATTTTTAAGTTGGTTGTCGATGACACTCATTGTCACAGTTTGCTTCATTTTTCTCATTCAAATCCTGTTTGCTGAACCTTGTGTGACAATCTGGTAGTCTTCCAGCTAGTCTGTTCTTTGAAGCCCTTGTGTTCACTTCACTTATGGATCCTCATTGCAGCATTGATCTTCCTTGGAGGTGTTCTCGCTCCATAAAGGCATGCACAAAGTGCATTCAGGTCTCAGACAAAGCCTTCAAACAAGCCAGCCTTCATGAAAGCAAAATGCTTGCTGGCCATCTCTGCTTTCATTCATTCCCCACTCTCATTACAGTGTCAGCAGCAGCTCCTCTGCGCTGACCTGAGTCTCTCCCTTTGGAATACTTAATTGCTGCTCCCTTTCTGTGTATTTTTAGAACTTGCAAACCCATTAAAGCTCAAAATTACCTCTGTTGATTATGAATTAATCTAATTATTAATCACAGTAAGAGAAAACTGGCAGATAATTTTACTGAAATGAAGTTTTGGTAATTGACAAAAAAGGTGCTATGGAGAGCATAAAATATGTTTTCATAACAGTGTATATATGTTCGTGCTCTTACCACTTGCAATGATCCAGTTTGCACAGGGTCATTACAGGATCATCCATCAGCAGAAGACTTTATGACTTGTGATTTCCTTCATCTTCCAATGATCATCCTAGCTCTGTGTAAAATCCCTCCAACACCCACATCCTGTGCTGTGAGAGATTTGTGTCGGTTGACGGCTTACTGAGCAGAGTTTATAATAGCCACATTCGTGCCTTGCCCTCAGTTTAGGCCCTTCTCCTCTCTTCAGCTGATGGTCTTCGTGTACTTTTGTAGTTCAATTATCCTTGAGATTCCTGCCCTTCTTGCTAAATTAGATTGAAGTTAGTGGGGAAATTGAAGAGTGACCTGGGGGAATAGGAAAGGCAGCTCAAGTAGGGTTCCCTTGCGTATACATAGTTGGCCTGTGCTGTTTCAGATAGCTCTGCTTCTGATTGCTGTTGGGGAAGGCTGCAGGTCTCCTGGAAGTCCTGTATGAAATGTCATTGGCTTGTGTGGGTAGCTCAGATACTCTATTATGCTCTCTAAGTATCATCAACTACCTGCTTTTAGGCATCTGAGTCCTACCCAGAGGAAGATGGCATGATTGTATAAAGCTGCTTTCTGTAGGAAACTGTCCAAGGAGAGGAGCAAGGAGAGGAGCGGATATGGTGGAGAAAGAAATGCTAAGAATTAGGGCTGGAGTATGGAGAATGTGTTTCCAGTTTTTCAATATTCACAATATGCATAATGAAGTTTCCAGGTAATGGATCAGATTACTCGAGTCAGAAGCCTTTTTCTATCCAGTGTGTGTGTTAGCCCGTTAAACCTAGGTGAGCATCTAATTCAGATAAGTGGACACTGCGAATATTGTCCTCAGTGCTTCTTTTCCTCTGTTGTTTTTTTTTAAAAAATGTTTTGCTTCATTGAATTGTGCATTCTGTGAAGGCTTAATTAATTTAGAACATTAAGAAAAAACAGTTAATGAGTTTCAGTGGATGATACATACTACTGGTTTTATTAAAATTTGTAAAAGAATATCTTCTGTATAAGTGAGATATATGTAAACATGGTTTCCTAAAGGTTGTTCATTTGCACTTTGCAGTGGTTTGGTGACCTTGTGACTCCAGTTTGGTGGGAGGATGTGTGGTTGAAGGAAGGTTTTGCTCACTATTTTGAATTTGTTGGGACAGACTACCTCTACCCAGGGTGGAACATGGTAAGTCAGTTCTATTTTGTTTATGTGGAGACTCCGCAGAAAAGTTGCTTTGCTGTTGCTCCTGCTTCTATTATAGACAGGGACTGCTGGAAAATACCAAATGATGCATGCAAGTATCAGATGTTGAATGAAGCAAAATCACTAGGTGTGAAATAATTTGACAGCATTCCAAAAGTATAATCTGCTATTTATTGCAAAAGAAATAATGTCATGTCTATCATAACCCTACATTAAAATAGCTACTGTCTCTCTGATCAGAAATATTTTGGATTAAAGCAGTTATGATTTAACACATTGAGGATATTGAATTTTATCCGCAAAATAAATTGGAAAGAAATGTTTGGCTAAAACATTCTATAAAACTGAGCATATTTTTTCTTACAGTATTCTCTTATCCTCTTCCTAGATTTACTCTTTTTATCTTCTGCTATTATTTAGCTATCTAGATGTACATGCTAAATTAACATGGAGTATGTGAATTGAGAATCTAGGTTTCAGTATGATTTCTAGCTGTACACAGTTGGGCATGCTTTATCAACTGGTGAGCCAATACTGGAGCTCTTTGAGGGCAAACTGGGAATTCCATGCTGGGATATTATTTTGGAGTCCTTCTGTTATATCATATTGTACCTAGTTAGGTCCTACTTTATATCAAATGCTGTACTCTAGCTATATTATATTTATAAGGACAATAAAAGATACAAGACCTTGGTACAAGGAAATTGTGTGTGAGAGCATGTTGAAGGGTCCTATAGAGTTTTTACTGTACATTGGAGACATGTTTCTGTTTGCTAACCTGTTGTGTTTACGAGTGTGTAATTATGTGGTAAAATATTTGTTATAAATACAGATTGTCTGATAGAGATTTTTTGGAGCTTGGATGTTTTGCTTAAACTCTGCTAAACTAACTTAAGAATTTTTTTCCCTATTTCTGGGTGATTTATTGATTATTCTTAGCCCATTAATTCTTGTGTTCCATGAAATGAAGATGCTGTAATTATGAATTAAAGCTAATTTGCAGTATACAGGTACTCTTGCTTTAGGTATGCTTCTTGTGAAATGTGAATTCTTTGTAGTATTTAAATTTTTTTTTTAGGAGTCAGTTTTGGTTTGTAAATGCATTATGGAAAGGAAAACAAAACTTTATCTGAACTGACATCTGTCTGGCATAGGTAGGCTTGTTGGGTTTACCTGGCTTTGGCTATATTTAAACTCATTCTATTAATCTTTATGAAAAACACAAGCTGAATTACAATGTAATGATTCTAATTATGAATGCAATGAAATCTGGCAGGCCTTTATGATTTTAGCATAGTGAAGTGTCATAGATGACAACATTTATACACAGAATTTTATCTTCAAATCGTCAGTCATTTGTTCTTCATATAACCAGTTTAACAAATTCAGAATAACTTTGCATTAGAAGTAATTTGGAGTCGAGTACATTTGCTTGAAATTTTTGTGGAATAAGTACAGTGTTCACTGTTATGCAAATGACATGCCCATCACGCGAAATCTTGGCATCTTAGCAGAATACAGGCAAAACGAATGGGTTGAACAAACATGGCAGTTAAACTGGGTAATCAGACACGTGCTGCATAAATTAGAATTAACTACAGTAATATTGGTGTGCCTGAAAAAATACTAATCTGTGAAGTTTTTCCTTAAATTAAAAAGAAGGTAGACATAAACTGTTCATAAGGCTTTGGATATCTTTGGCCTTTAATATAAAAATGACCATATTGACATATTTAAATAATTAGAAAATGAGATGAAACACTTAATGATTTAAACATTTAAACATGCTGTGTTCTTTTGCAGACTAGAGTAGGAATCAATACTGTCATGTTTCAGCCTTATTGGAGAGAGTGTATGAAGAGGAAGCACAAGTTACAGTTACTGGAATTCAGCTTGCTGGAAATTTTGGTTTTGATATAAAGTTCACTTTCTGGTTAGATCATTCTGTCATCAGTAAACTCAAAAGAATAAAAAGTGAGCAGGTGTAAAAAGAGAAATGGTTCCAAACAACTTACTGCTTTTCAAAAGTGAAGGATGCAGTATAGGCTTCGTGAATCAGTTGCAAGAACAAGAATTACAAACCTTACTTTCTGTAATGATGGTTAAGCAGCACAGTATTCCAGCATTCTGGGTGGTGTTTTGTCAGCAGTAATTCGTACCTGTGAAATAAAAATTAAAAAATGTTGTAGTGTATGTTGCCACAGGTCTTTGCATCAGGAAACAGAGTAATATACAAAATCCTCTTTATTTCTAAAGAACGGGAAAGTTAGATAGTTAGCTTATTTCTCTTGTAGTCCTGAAATGTTAGCCTTGAAAGTTTCCCCAAGAAGCCCATGGACTAAAGTGTCAAATTTGCCTTATTTTTCAGTTTATTACAGATTTTTTGTCACATTTTCTTTTGTATAAGTGTAGAGCAGAAGACTGGTAGTCCATTCCAGAAAAAGGTCTTTTGTCTGGAAATGCAGCTTGGGCAATGTGGATGTATCTGAATGAAACAGATCTATCTGTTCACAGCTTCCTGTCTCAGTTGTTGGGTGTTTATAGGTTACAGGCACTTTAGAAGCTTATGAGTGCTAATGGTGAAAGCTCAGGTTTTGCTACTGCTTGTCTGAAGATGCTTCTCTTTTAGCAGCACTGAGCATATTTCAGTGCTCATCCGGTTTGTCATTCACAGACTTGGTATGGGTGAACCTGAGACTCTTAAGGAGAGCTATCCGTTTGGCATGTTCACACCATTATAACTTAAACCAACAGCACTGAGTTCTGCACAAAGCAGAAAGACATGCTTCTTTGCCTGAAACCTGTTTTCTGGTTTTTCCTTCTTCTCTAGGTTCTTTAGCTTGTTTTAATATTCCCCTCCCCGCCTCTTCACAGACTTGGTATGGGTGAACCTGAGACTCTTAAGGAGAGCTATCCGTTTGGCATGTTCACACCATTATAACTTAAACCAACAGCACTGAGTTCTGCACAAAGCAGAAAGACATGCTTCTTTGCCTGAAACCTGTTTTCTGGTTTTTCCTTCTTCTCTAGGTTCTTTAGCTTGTTTTAATATTCCCCTCCCCGCCTCGCCTCATTCGTTTGTTTTATAGGCTCTTTTACCTGTGGTAAAAGCAATGACTGGACTGCAATAGAACTGTAACACTTTATTGAGCCTTCCAACAGGTCTTGAATTTCTTGTCTGGTCCAGACTTCATCAGGCTTGCATAATCTTCATGAGAAAGGAAATCCAGTCCTTATTGAACCCTTGTGATCCTTATGTCTTGAATCCTCCTGTTAAAATTTGGGTGAAGAACAGAAAGAAGAGGCATTCTGATTAAGGTGTTCATTATCCATTGCAGTTAATGTAAGATACATCAGAACTCTCCTGAGGAAGTGAATGAAATTTTGTTGGTTTTAAAACAGGAAGATTAGCTTTCTGTCCTGAGATCTTTCATCGTTACTCCGCTGGTTGTAATATCCTTTTTCAAATTTAAGTTACTTGGATCAAAGTGAGAAATTCTCATTTCCTTCCCTCAGCTAAGAAATAAGTCCCTGCATGTTACTTTTTACCTTCTGAAGGTGAAGCTGCTTTGACTTCACCAGAAATCTGTCTTTGCTCTACAGTCATTAGACATTTGTCATGGAAAGGAATTCACTAGTCTTCCCATTTCAGCCTCTTGCCTTGTCTGTCTCCCAAAGAGTTTTTTGAAATTCTTATTCTGAAATGTCTCAAATTCTTAGATCTCATTCTTAAAGGTCTTGGAAATGTAAACAATTGTTTCTGTGTTGTCAGGGTGATTTTAAAAAGAAAGCTAGCTCTGCAAAGTGTACCTCCTAGAGAGGAGAGAATTTTGCTTGCTCATGTGTGCTCAGAGTAGTTATCTGCATATGAATTCCCTGGATGTTGCTCGTGATTTAGAAAGAGATGAGGTGTCTGTATTAGAGGCTTATCATATAACTGTTTGGTTGTCTCTCCATGCCATCAAAAAGCAATACAGATGTATGTGAGTTCTTGAGCTGTAAGATCTTATGTCCGATACGAGATAATCTCATCTCTGTGGAAGTTGCCTTTGTTAGTTTTAGGATCAGAGAAAAGAGGAAATTACCACAGAAAACTCCATGCTGCTAATTTCCACTTCATAGCTCCGTCTTTTCTCATCTGCTCACCTTCCTCCTTTCAGAGGTTCATTTGCAGCTCTATATTCCGTCTTCCTCTTGGCTTGTTTCTCTCCTTATCCTGAAGTCCTTTGCATATGGCTTTGTAAAGGAAGGAATTCAGCTGAGGCTTGCAGATCCAGTAATTTATTGGCTGATCTTTTGCCTCCTTGTTTTCTGGTAGAAGGAACCATCATGTTTGTCCTTGAATGTCTCTGGTATTGGAGTAAGTTTTGAGAACTATGACAGCAGGAGAATTACTGGAATTTTCCCTTACATCCATCAAATGAGCATCAAATACTAGCAGTCAGTACCCAGCTTGATGCTGAGAAAGCATTTCACAGAGCCCAGCTGCCTTCTCTCTTTTTTTATTATATAAAATTTAGCTTTGCTGACAACTTTATTGGCTGAGTCAAGGTGTAGTATGTCAGTGACAGCTTTGAATCCTATGTCTTCTTGATCCATTGATGGTTTGACATCCATCAAATGAGCATCAAATACTAGCAGTCAGTACCCAGCTTGATGCTGAGAAAGCATTTCACAGAGCCCAGCTGCCTTCTCTCTTTTTTTATTATATAAAATTTAGCTTTGCTGACAACTTTATTGGCTGAGTCAAGGTGTAGTATGTCAGTGACAGCTTTGAATCCTATGTCTTCTTGATCCATTGATGGTTTGGGATAAGATCTCCCACTTTCTTGTCTGCTTACTACTTTTACAATTAAGGATGATCATATTTGCCAGAATTTTTCTTAGTATTAAATTTCAAACTGTGCGTGTACACGGAAGAGCATCTTTCATCTTTCTGAAAGTGAGCTGTGCTTCCTTTGCACTAAATTAGGATCCACAATCTGAACTATCCTGCCATTACTACAGGAAGCTGAAAGTAATAATGAGGTTGCATATCACCATTTCTGTTTCAAAATAATTCTGTTCAAAATAATTGATAAATTAATTGCCTGTCTTACTCATTGACTCCATTGAAATAATAAAAGTGAATTCAACCATTAGCACATACATATCTGTAGTGTACTTCGATTCACATTGCCTCCTAAATGTTTGCCTCCATCTGTAAAGATTTTTAAGGCATTGTTTGACCCACAGAAACCCCATAAAATCATTATAAGTTTTGAAGTAGACTTAAGACATGGGCCCTTTTGATTTATTTCATTATTATTTTGGCATTTCAGACCTGAGCTGTAGTTTGCTTGATCCTTCTAACCCAACATAAATATCATGCTAGCTCAGCATTGAGGGAGATTCAGCTTCTCCTTTTTTAAAACTACTTTCATCTCTTCTTTTTTGGTTAAAGGCTCCCCATGCTGGTGTAAAGTAAGCCTTTAATTAATACCACATGGAGTGTTTTTCCTCCAGTAACTGCTCAGTGAAGTCAGTCCTTGTATGATTTTCTGTTTTAACTTGACTATGTGGGAAGCTTTCAATGTAAAATTAACTAGAATCTCATATATAATTGACTTTGGCACGAAAAAGATATTGTAAAGGTGAGGTGCAAGATCTTCTGGTTGTTAATTACTAGCCTTGTTTAAGTATACCAGTTAAGAAATCCTTATACTAAGCTTTGCTTATAGCTAAGAAAATAAATTTCCATCTCTACATGGTTTTCCTGAAGACAGTTGCTTTTTTTTTCCTTAATGCTCTGGCAAGGTAGATTAATATGTGAAATTATTAACTTTAAGTAGTTAACTCTTAACATTTAGAGATTAGTCATAAATGAATATCAACATTTAGATGAAACATTTATTCAAGAGATTAAGTACAGATTTGGAGAATGTCAGTGTCTCTTCTTTCTTCGTGTCATTTTCTGCTCATCTTGAGACAGTGGTTTAAATGACATTATGATGAGAGCTTTAGGGTTATGTGAGTTCAGATCTCCTGAGTTCAGGGTTTAGATGAAGCTTTAGTGTCAGAAAAAAACTTCAGGCAACTGGCTGAATTTCACGTAATTTTGAGTTAGTAACCACTTTGTCTTCAGTGAAAATGAGATAGAAACTTTATAGAAACTTTTGCCTCAAGGCAAGTGTCTCACTGCAGCCTTGTGCTACTGACACAAGAATATGCACTTCATCAGGAAGCATAGTTGATATGGGAAGTTGAATGGCAAAGTTTAGTTGTATATTTGAGGGCATTCTTAACTGAAAGACTCTGGTTCTCAAGTTGTCAGCAGTCCTGAATGTGCTACCACTGTTTATTTTAAAATTATGGCAGTGTACAGTTACTTAGAGTGCAAACTGATAAGTAATTTTAATTGTGCCTGCAAAGCATCTTTGGTTCCTTCAGGACTTAGCTCACTGAGTCTCATCACACACAGGCTGGAACAGAGTCTAGGTGTGCAATCCAGGTGCTCTAACATTTGCATCCAGCAAATGTTAGAGCACCTGAAAAGTATTTTCATTGATTGTAACCTCTGGCAGTTGTTGCTGGGAGTTGACTAAGTATACCAGCCACATTTTAAAGCCACTTTTCATTTAAGTATTATTTACTGTTTCTTGAATTGAAGGAAATTTCCTCTACAGATTTCCTCTGTGGAATTTGAATTAGAGTATAAACTTCATACTTCGTTACCTAATGTTTTAAGATGCTCTGGAGACAAATGCATGAGGAAACAGTGGATCTGTGTTCATCTGTTTGATCAATGACTCTATTTCTATGAAAGCAACTGCATCAATGGTGACAAAACATGATCTTGGAGAGTGAAACTGGCCTTTTTTTGTGAAGTGCTGGTGATCAGTATGTGTAGTTTCCTTCTCTCATGCTCTCTTTTTTGTACTGCATCCTCCCATTCTGTAGGGCCTCCATTTGGTGTAATGCATCTGATGTACAACCAAAGCTATATATGATAAACAGAGTAAAGAGAGAAAGCAAAAGCTGAAGTAGCTGGTGAAATTCATTAAGGACTCTGAATCAACTACCTATCTGCCTGACAACGTAAGCAGGGGTCATGAATATCTGGTTTTGGCACTTCATTGAAAAGAAACGCTGAATCTTAGGTTTCCTCATAGATGATATTCTTCTGATTTGTTAAGCTTCACCCTGAAATATATTTTATTAGAACCTAACTGCTGATAGTGTATATGCCAGTGTTCTTGGATTGCTTTCAAAATTTACCAGTTTATTTTTCCTTAGGGTGCACTTTCCTTATAAACCCAGGTATCGTGTGTTGCAAATGCTTGTTTTCTCAGGCATGAAAGATCACTTCTCCTTTGTATTCCTGATGGCTAGTAAAGCTCTATATTTTGAAGAGATATTTTCAGAAAATTTGTCAGGAAAATAATTTGCAGATTTGCACAGCAGTGTTAAGCTTTATTCATATAGATTTCTCAGTCCATAAAGTGTTCAAATGGCTGTCCCAGAGCAAAGGCAATGCCTTTAATATTGAGGCCTTTGATCTCTTCTGTGTGCTAATTATCAGTTTTGGCTTTCATTAAGCTGCTTCTTTTATTCCACTATTGGATGTGTTCCTTTTTTTAAATTTTATTTTAGTTCTTTTTCCTGGTATTTCATATTAATTTTTAGAAAGTACTTCTATGTGCCTGCCTCTTAGTATTACATTATTGTCATGCTAACTTGCATTCTTACATTATGTCTCAATATGATATTGTAAAATCACCAGCAGCAACTCCTTTCCATTACCTCATTGTTATCCTGTTATGCCCAATAAATTTTTATTGTCTCTTGAAGGTACAGTCTTTTCTGTCAAAAATGGTATTTCACAATTGCTTTCTTTCCATTTAGAGGTAGACTAGTGGAATGGTGGGCACCCTGTTGGAGATTTATACCCAAAACCTGACCACTACCTTTCCTTAAACCTTCCTCACTTAAACAAGGTGAATTTGATTGTTGGCTAAGGAGGAGAGAGCATGGAGTCTTTTAGGAAAACCTCGTACCAAACAGAGAAGGTCTTATTAGTGAGGATCAAAAGAAGTCATTCTGATGAAGAGACAAATATTTGAATCTAGTGACCACGGATGTTTGGGAAATAATCAGAAAATGTAAATATTTGAAAGACATAGTTATCTGATAACAGCACTTTAGTCCCTGCACCTTAAAGCATTCTAAAGAGTAAGAAGGAAAGCAACCAGAAATAATTGGTATGTCTTTTCTTCTCAAAAAAGGTCTGGTGTCCCAGATCTTTTGCCTGTGCACAGTTCAAGGAAGGCTCTGAGGACGGGTGATGAACAGTTGGGACTCCAAGTGGGCAGTAGGAAGATAAGAAGCAGAGACTTTCTCTTTACCTTTAAAGGAAGTCAAATTTGTGTGGAAGAAGCTCTGTCCTTATTTCAGACTCAACATTTGCAGCTCTGAAACCAGCTCCTGCTCAGAGAGCTGGCCCTGTGTTAGCACTCTGTGGCATTGCACTTATATGTGGCTACTGACAGTTTCCAAGTAAGTCCACAAGACTCACCTGAAGCCCTCTTTTCCTTATAGGTGGATCACAGTCTTTGCCTTTTCTCTTGCAGCTGAACTCCCTCAGCAGAGGGTCATCTTGAACAACATTTTGTCTTTGTTTCATGTGTAGCTGCAAACCTGTCACCTATCACGCTGACAGCTTGCTTGCCTCATTAAAAGCATTCTAAGATTGATTTCCTTTACAATGTCTGTGCTAGGTGTTTCTTTACTCCTGTAAGTATCAGTTAAAACAGATCAATTCCACTGTACTGCATAGAGTAAAATAACTAGGGAATAGAAAGTCCTGCTTTCATCAGGATAAGCAGTTTGGTCACATGTGTTGGCCTTTTCCCCTTAATGTGATAACATCAGGATAAGCAGTTTGGTCACGTGTTGGCCTTTTCCCCTTAATGTGATATTAGGACAGCTGAGGTAGTGTTTCTTCAACATCATTAAGGCAGTTGTAGTTTCTTTCTGCATTTCTACTTCCGGTTGCCTCTTCAACTTGCAGGTCCCTTGTCAACAAGAAAACTATGTGTGCCTCTCTGGAGTTGTATTTGAGTCACCTTTTCAAATCTGCTCTGAGGCTTTGTACTAAAGGGTAAAGGTGGGAATGTTTTAGAATCCTTCTAGTTTGATAAATTAAGCTTTATAGGTCAAAAACCTTCTTAATTCACAGTCAAATGTAGGTTTGCATGTTTGGAGGCTTACTAACTATTCCATTTGTATCCCAGTGTGGCAGTCTGTCATAAATTTCAAGAAAGACTTTTCAGCTTGAATGAATGATCATGAATCTAAAATGCTCCTTTTCAGTCCTTCAGGACATAACCAAAGAAACAAACAGAAAAGCAACACATAGCCTTTTTATATATTTTATATTTTTCTTCTTAGAGGTTCACTTTATGTTTCCCATGTGCTGATTTTCTTGATTCCAGGTTCTGTATTTAAGGTATTAATTTTTGTTTATCAAGGGTCCTTTTAATGCATTAATTCCAAACAGTAACAATCCACTCCCACAACTGTTTGTCAACTGTTATATCCAAACTTGAATTTTGAGGCAGGTCCATACCTCTGTGTCTTCATACCTATATGTACTACATACACATCTGATGAAACTGGGGCTTTGTTACTGACTCATATAAAATGTGAGTGAGGTGTAACCAAAACATCTACAATCCTTTACACCTCAGCAGTTTTCCCCTGAGTAGGACTGTCATAATAATTGTTTCTCTACACCTTTTTTTTCCCCATTAAAAAGGGCAGTTACTAACTGTGTATGCCTCAGAAATTTTGGAGATGAACAATAATACGAACAAGACATTACTTTTCCCTTCACAAAACTTACCTCATGCAGCCAGATGAGAGCACTGAGTGTTGTTAGATAATTGGCTTTTCTGCATCCCGTGTTGTTAATTGCCTGAATATACAGTCAGCTCAAGGTGCATTTCTTGTGCTCTAATGAGTTTTAACATAAAGGTTTATTTCCAGATGGATCAGCACTGGAAGAGCTTTTTGGCTGTCTTATAAAAATAATTTAAATTAACATGTTGATACCAAAAGCTTGCCACCCAAGAAATTAAACATAGAATTTATTATGTAATTGTGTGGGGTTTTTTTATCTGAGGGCATCAAGGTGGCTTTTGGAAAAAAGTGTGGCATTCTCTAGAATTTCTTTATATTGTGGCAGTAAGTTGACATTAATTCAGGAACTGTTATAATGTAGATAAAGTTTGAGATATGTCATTTCAGGGTGAAAAAAACTTACTTAAACCTTTCATAGTTTTTAATTCACTCTTTGCATTTATTTGCAACCTGAAGAAGCAAGCAAATGAAGCTCTTCTTTTGTGATACAGTGTTTTGGATTACAGACATGGACATGAATGCAATATGAGGAGTTTTTAAGACATGTCATTTCTCAGCTGAAAAAGCCCCAGTTAGTTGTACTGTAAAAATGAGTGCAGCACAGTTCATAGAGTGTACATGAACATTTCATTAATGTTGCTGCCAGAGTAAATAGGCAGCAGTTCTGACATACCTCTGCAATCTGTATTTGTAGAAGGTATAGAAAAAAATTCTTATGTTGTTTGGGTTTGCACCTGCTTCTGATGTAGCTGTGACTTTGACTATGTCCCTTAACTTCTACATGCAGGTGTTTTCCCACTTGTAAAGAGAGATAATACAGTTTCCTTGAGATGGAAGTTACGAAGTTTGTAGAGTACTCAAGCTCTTGAGGAGAAAGGATTTCTATACCAGAATTATGAAAGACAATGCAGGCATCTGCTGTGAGCTCTGTTCATTGACTGTCCCATCCCACAACGACCTGCCATGTGAATTTGACATCAAGAGCCAAGTCACTTAAACTTCACTAAATAAAGCAGTAATAATTGTATTTTCTCATCTCTGTCAAAAATTTTATTACCTGCATATGCAATGAGCTCAACAACTTGTAGCATCCATCTGTTTTTGTGATTGAAAACTGCCATTTTGCCCTTCTCCCCACCCCTTGTAATTTTGAATGAACAGTCATAATCAGAATTGCAGTCTGCACCTATGGATGCATTTTGATTCATTTAATGGTGTTTAATTTCAGTCAAGTTTCTTTGCAGCACAAGGTCTCAAGTCTGAATCTATTCCATATACCTGTTCAAGTTTGTAGGAGGTCATGGTGGCTTACATTCAAGCCACGTCTGATTTTAGTCAGCTGCCTCTGATAACTGGATCAGTTTTGTATTGCTGTAAATGTGTATTTGTCGGTGATACTACTGTATATGCTGTATTTCAGGAAAAGCAGAGATTTCTGACAGATGTCCTACATGAAGTCATGTTGTTGGATGGGTTGGCCAGTTCACATCCAGTATCCCAGGAGGTACAGCAAGCCACAGACATTGACAGGGTCTTTGACTGGATTGCCTATAAAAAGGTGAGACTAATTAAACTTCTCTACCTCTCTATAATATAGATATGTCAGTAGCTATTGGAAGATCATGTTCCGTCTGTAAAACAAATACTGTTGTAAAACTATGTGCACTACAGTGGCTACTAGTTGGGAATCTAATTTGTGTGGAATGTATTTGGAATATACTACTGTGATTGTATCCAATTGCATTAACATATCAAGTGTTATCAAATGCTACAAATAAACTTGGAAGGCTGACAGAATTTGGCAAGAAGATTTAGGCCTTTTTAGTGTTTATTTTGTGACAGTGTCTGAATTGTGTTAGATGCTTTAAAAAGCAGGAGGGTGTGTAGTCTTTGTGCTATTGAAACTCTCTAGAAAACTTGTCGAGGGCTGAAGTTAAATGTAAAGTTTTTTTTCTGTGTTTTCTATGCATGAGAATTTGTCTGTCAGCTGGTGAAAAGTCTGAAATCATTGCTGAGCAGTGCGAGTAGAGAAACTGCCTTCTGGGGTGGTGAAGGAATTAGGTATTAAATTCAGACAATTTCAAATTGTATTTCAATTCATAGAAAGCCTTTTGGCCAGTTTTTGGACTCAACAGGTTCTGTGCAGGAGTGAGAAGGCTACATACTTTCCTCTCATCCATCCCATGACTGGGCTTGCTGTTAGTATTTGGTCCAAAAGCTGGTGGTTTCTGTCATACCACATACATGTTCTCTGCTACAGGGTATGATATGTAATACTGTACCTTAATATCATGACCAGGTGTGTTTCCTGTATCATAAAATGTCTTCTGCCTGCAGTCTTCCTGTACTGGAGCTCTCTGATGATGATTCAGCTACAAGAGTCTTTTGACTATCACCTTTGCATCTGATAGTCTTTTCTTCTGCATCACTAGCTGCCTAACATCGAACTGTAACAAGGCAGCAGCAGCAGCATAGCACTGACTTAGGAACTGAACATTCAGTTTACCCAATGCTCATTCTGGGCTAAAAAAGAGGTGTATCCTCTCATATAGTTATCAGTTATTCCTAGACAGCAATAGCTTCACAGTGATCCTTTTCCATGAAAGGATCTTATGCCTAAAGGATAGATAAATGAGAGAGTGTGTGTGTGTGTATATGACCACGTAATAGGTCCATGATGTAATATACAAACACAAAATACTTGGGAAAAGATTTTAAAAATGCTGGAGTTGCTCAAGAGTCCAAGTAACATTTTCAAAAATCCCTTAGCTAGCTTTGAAAACATTGCTTTTGGTCAATTAAGCTATAATAGCCAGCAGCTTCTAGCATACTGAATATTCTCATTGCTTAAATGTTTCAATCATATGTTTGCTGGTGATAGCTGAACCTTGGTATGTTCAGAGGTTTATCTCACATTGATATCTTAATATTTCAAGCTAATTATTTTTCTAATTAATATGATAATAGTAATATCACACAGTTAACTGTAATAGCTGACACTTTTCATCTTACAAACACTCTGCAAACATTAAGTAATTTTCATTTACATTGAAATGGAAAATAGGAGAGTACAACACATCTGTATGCTGTTAGCTATTTTATGCAGGCTAATAGGATCAGTCTGTTTTCTGTGCAGATTACAGCGCAGTGTCTATTTTGTATCTATCCATTCAAATGTTCCTTTTTCAGTGTAACAGTGGCCATGCCCAGTGGATACAGCAGTGTCTCCAGTCAGCTTCTCTGATGGCCAGCTCTCCCAAAGTCGAGGTGACACTAAATGTGTTCACAGCAGGGCATGATCATGCAAATTTTGAAACCAGTTGCCAGATCTAGCAGACCATCTTGGGGAATGGCAATGGAGGAATTTACTTACGCACATTCATAGGTGATGAGATTAAAATACCCAGTCTTTCACCCATGAAGTCTTTGTTTTCCTGTTGGATAATTTGTCTGTCTGCTGTTCTCTGTAGCCATTCATCCTTTTGGTTTAGATACAAGCAATACCTATTGGGAAGAAACTTTACTGACCTGACTTTATAGCTGCTCTTTTCACTATTTTAGTACCTTCCTCCAAACACCTGACACTGTTTCCTTCTGAGGATAAATTAGAGCAAATTTGGCATATTGTATATCTTACATTGTTTCACTCCTACACAACCTTATATGCATGCATGCATTGCTTGCGCTTAAAATCAACTATGGAAATAAGCTCATTTATTAGATATCTAGAATATTTGCCTATTCTTCTAGCTCTCTAGTGTCTGCCAGTATAAATACTGTGGTGAATAGTATGTGAATATAATCCAAAGTGTAAAATTATACTGGAGGTTTTCACCTGGCCAGGCATGTGCTCAAATATTTTCAGGCGCCTCAAAGCCTTTCTTACACGATGAGCCCTGCTGGAGGGATATTGTTGCTGGTGTTTCTGGGATGGCTTTGTGGTTGTCTGTTGGCTGATATTTTAAATTGCTGTAAAGTATTAAGTTTTTGGGAGTTTTTTTTCTGTTGACTCTAGTAAACTTTGGATTGGGACTGTCAGTGAGGACTTTTCAACTGTCTTAAAATGTTTTTAAACAGTTTACTACTATCTGCAGTATCTTTTCCCTATGTTTTGGAATGCTTTTGTTATTTTTTATTCTCTTCAAATTTTTTTTTTTTAATGTCCACCTTGTGTTCCCTGGGACCTTGGATTGTGTAGGTGATCATTTTTCTTTTTTTCACAATTTTCTACATCATTTTTAAATGATGAAACTTTCTACCATGTAATTTTTTTCAATGAAATGACAGTCATAGAATGTCAGAGCCATTTAATTGTCTTTACTGTCATCAATATGGCATAAATCAATTATATACCATTAAGGTGCCCATCTCTGCTAGACACTCAGCCTGTCATTTTAAAGATATGCCTCTTTCTCTTTCTACACACTTCAGAAATGACCATTGAAAATGTGGTATTTAAATGCCTCAGAGCTGAATATATTTTTCATTTCCACTTTCTTGCCCTCGGTGATTGCACATGTTAAGAAATCTCATGACATAAAGCCCTGAAGAATGGCATTCAGTTAATCCCACAAGCAGAATGAAACAGACACTACATCCTGGCAGCACACAATGTTTTTCCACTTAAGCTGTTGAGGGTAATGTTTGCCTCTTTCAAAAGCATCATACTAGTCATTCTTCAGATAGGAGCATATCATCCTCCACTAGGGCCACAAATACATAGAGAAAAAGAAGTCATGATGGTTCATTAATAAACTGTACTGGTAGATGATTCAAGGCTCCCAAGTTGCATTAGAGAGTGGATATGTCTTCCTAGTGCAGCTGGAAGTGCGATAGTGTCCTCCCATGATGACAGGAAAAGTGGTTATATCCCAAGTGCAGTAGAAAATATAGCCTGTTGAACACAAGAGTGGATCTGAGAATTGTTAAATCAAAGCAAAAAGCGTGACAGTCTTTCCACACCAGAAATAACTGAC
>NW_008689630.1:89471-90650 GCF_000695815.1 Acanthisitta chloris
GAGGCAGAGAGAGTGCAGCAAGAATAATATGAGGAGCAACAATCAGCAAGGAACAACCAGCTGTAATAAAATGGAGAAACAAGGCAGCTGCATCTCAAAGAGACCAGCCAGACCCAGAGCAGAGTGAGGGAGAGAGATCGCAGACAGAGCTAAAGGAGTCACAGCCCTAGATGAGCAGCCGCGACCAGATAAGAGAAGGGATGAAAGGGCATGTAGAGAGCCATATATCTGAAGCTTTTTCCATCAGCCTGCTGCATGCTTTGAAGTGTGCTGGTTGAAGATTCTGGCAGCAATCAGAGCAGGCAATACCAGTATGATGGAGTGTAGCTATAAAGGTACCCCCAATAGAATGTCTTGCCAAGTGCAAATGATAATCAAAACAAGGAAGAGGATGACTGGACTAGGAGAGGAGATTAATTTTTTTCTCTCTCTGTAAGCAGAATTAACTTCAGCAGTGAGATCAGTTACTGGCCCTGACTTTGTAATGGAAACAATTCATTATTTCCTAAACGCTTATATGTGTAATTTCCTTTTCCTACTTAACTCTATGTCACTTCTTTGAAAATGCTTTTTCCTGCTCTGTGTGTCAAGAGATGGAAGGAAGATATATTTCTGATAGTAATAAAGGGAGACCATCCTCCCTGCATCTCCTCAAAAGCAGCATTCATAGAATCATAGAATTTAAGGATTGGAATGGACTTTACAGATCATCTAGTCCCACCCCCCTCTGCTATGGGCAGGGACACCTCCTCACTAGGTCAGGTTGCACAAGCCCTCACCCAGCCGGGTCTTCAGTCTGCCAGAGTTGGGGCAGCCACCACAACCCTGGGCAATCTGTTCCAATGTCTCACCACCCTCATAGTAAAAAACTTTTTTCTAATATCTAACCTAAACATACCCTCCTTCAATTTGAATCCATTATTCCTTGTCCTTGTCATTGCAGTTCCTAACAAAGAGTCCCTCTCCGGCTCCCTTGTAGGCCCTTCAGATACTGAAAAGTTGTTCAGAGGTCTCCAAGCAGTCTTTTCTTCTCCAAGGCTGAACAGCCCTAACTTCCTCAGCCTGTCCTCGTAGAGGAGGTGCTCTAGCCCTCTTATCAACTTCGTGGCCTCCTCTGGACTTGCTCCAACAGTTCCATGTACTTCTTACGTAGAGGACACGAGAACTGCACACAGTATT
>NW_008689631.1:0-15308 GCF_000695815.1 Acanthisitta chloris
CGAGCGGCCGAGCCGTGCCCGCCCCGGCGGGGCGAGCTCAGAGCCGCCCGTGACAGCCCTCTGAAGTCGCCCGCAGCCTGGTCGCGCAGGAGGTGTAAACTCGAGCCCTTTCAGTTGTCGTTAACAGGGGTAATAAGTTAAAAAAAAATCATTAAAGAACACCTTTGGGTAACATTACTGCCAATTATTTAATTGCGAGAATCCCTATGGGGGAAATTATGCTAATTATAAAGTAATAAACTCACTTGTTCTAAAGCACTTAATTCAGCAGAATTTAGTCTTTTCACCAGAAGACTTCTTACGTGATTTGATGGAAGAACCAACACGAGTAGCTGTGTGCTCATCCTGTCTCTGCTCAGAGCCCAAGGGAGCTGTCCCTGGCACTGTGTTTGTGCTGGCAGGTTCCACGCAGGGCTCTTGCCTTCCTGCCGAAGTGACAAGCACAGGGGCCACCAAAACCGGGGCAGAATTCACTGTGCAAAAGCACTTTTATAACAGAAATAATGCAGATCAGTGCAAACACTGTGTTTGCCAATCTTTCTCGTGCACAGTCAACATGAAAGCAATTCTGTTACCTGTCAGGCACGTTGTATCTGAGCTCAGCTGTGGGAGATGGCCTTTTGCAAGTGCAGCTCTCTCCACTTACAGCACTCTGCCCTACGGATGTGTTTCAGCAGCATCCTTTTTTTTTAGACATGTGCAAGAGCCACCCAGGTGACCTCTTTAATTGCCCTTACAACCTGGCAGATTGAATGGCGTTCCCATTAACAAATACCAGTTTTACTGTGATCCCCAGCTCTTCAGGAGGACACAAACTCTGCTTCTTTGTGTTCTTCTGAGCACTGCCACCATTCACCCTGCCTGTCCGTCACTGAGCAGCTTTACTCTGCATGTCAAAGCTGCCAAAACGTCTGTTGATTTGTAAATATTGGCATAAACTTTCTGTTAACAAGTTCTTGAACCCGACTTGGCAAAAGGTAGCTTCGGGTCGGAGGGTGCAATTTGCTATTTTTTTTCATCACAGGGAATCAGTTTCAACAGCCCAATTTCCATTCTGTTCATACACGGCATCTCGGAGAAGCATAACTGGTGCTGTATGTGGTCACTGCAGATACTCCTTTCCTTTATCTAAATCTGTGTCATCTCTCTCCCTGCATACAAGCATATCATCCCACCCCCACAACGTACATTGCCTTTACCCAATCGTCCTAGTGAGGTCTGTGTGACCATAAACAGAAGCAAAACTGGAAGATGATCCCTCTTGATTCACAAACTTTTTGTTCTTGAAAGAGAGGAGTGTGGGGCTTAACTGTAAACATTTCTGCAAGCAGTTCTTGAAGTGAGGCAGGAGTTCAAATGCAGCCAACAATGCCATTTTTGATGCTTTTAAAATCAACATCATTTGATTTAGCTCTGATATTGCTTTGCTCGGAAGGTAATTGCAAGGGGTGAAAGTAACAGTATGTGCTTCCTACCCATGCAAATGCAGCTGCCAATAACTGAGAATGAAATAATAGGTTAATTGAAATAAGTGAGGTAAGAAGAAAGCAGCTTCAAAAACATGTAGCAGAAATGTGGCTGAGAAGAAAGTGTCTTTATATTTTAGAGTACAGGGGGATTTTTTTGTCTGTTGCTTTTTTTGTACATAGAAAATGAAAATTCTTCAAGTCCATGCATGAATAAACAAGTACAGCTGGGCAGCCTAATACATAATTTATATTGATCAGTCACTGCAGATTTAACTGAATAAAGCTAAAATGAACACTAATTGTTTTGACAAACTGAAATAGTGTATATGATGGTTTATTGTGAAGCTTGCTGGTTACTGTCTTTATCTCAGTGGCTATTGTCAAGACTGATTTCTGCATGAGAGGCAGAAAAAGACGAAACATATTAGGACAATATTAAGATTAATATCTTGTTGAAGATAAGGCATTTTAATTGCTTAACATACAAGCAGAAAATAGAACTGTCTTCGGGACAGAGGGGAGAACTGGCACAGTGAAGCATGGGACATACTCTGATTGAGAGAGTGAGGTATAATTGCTGAGCTAGTGGGTGGTGCCTTGTCAGCCAAAGGCTGAACCTGAAAGTAGCTTTTTGGTTTCAGCACATTTGAAATACATCAGGAATAACTTTTCCTTTGGAAACTAATCCTCTGAGAGGGGGCATCCAAAAAGTTTTTAGTGGATTTACAGAGAGTTATGTATGTATGTATGGCTAGTTAATCTAAAAAGCTACACAATTTTGCTCTGGTTTTGGTATGTACAAAATGAAAGAAATACATGGACAGGTCTTTGCTTTGCTTCTCCAAACCCTCTCATTGAGATGAATGGCTAAATGAGAAACATTAAATATAGTTTGGAAATTAAGTAAGAAACAGGTGAGGGAAATAATAGTGATTGCAGGCATCCCTAAGCATCACATCTGTGTGGGCTCCTTTATGTGACATTGAGCTGCTGCTTCTTAACAGTCTTCTGTGGTGGCTTCACCCTGCCACCCCCCTCCTACCTCTTCTCCAAGGACTGGCAGCTCCACTTGACTCCCAGCATCACTTTCATAATGACCGACGGATTTGCTGAATCTCAGATCATCACTGTGTTTGCTGTGATTAAGTTTTAGGATATGGCTGTAAAATTGACAGTTGGACTTGAGTGTTCCTGGAATTGGAGGATGGTTGGACCCAGGGCTTTAATCTGGACCATTCTGTGCCCAGAGGCAGCCAAGTGGGTGGAAGCTGGACTTGAATCTTCCCTATGCTCCTGGACAGGATTTTCCCTTGGATCTGGGGCCATCACTGAACCCAATTTGTGAAAACATACGAGGAAATACTTCTTGTGTGAGAGTGCTCTGCATCAGGGTAGTCCAACACTTCTGTACTACCTTTCTTCAGGTTCTTTGTAGATTCTTCTATAAAGTATGAGTTCATCCAGTGAAGATACATCTACACAAAACTCATGAGAACTTCACCTCTGAGAAGTTTTTTGTGCTTTGCTGAGCTACGGGTTAACTTATGCTGGGAGACTCAGGGCAGTGTCACAGCTCTCATTCACCTCTCTGTGGACTCAGTTTCCAGCAAAATCAATAGAAGTTTTGGGTTTTTTTTTTCCTTGTGACAAAGCAGTTGCTGGTCTGACACATCTTGAGCAGGGTTCACCATTAAGCACCAAGCTGTGTCTGTGCTTTCATAGCCTTTGCCTCAGCTCATGTGCAGTTGGTGTGAAGGAGTCATTCGGCTACAAGCTCAAAGTTTTTAATTTAATATCACCTTAGGTATAGTTTGTCATTTTTGTTCTGTGGCAGTGAGTGACAGTTTTATTCCATTACCTAGTCTGCCTGCTGCAATTTCCAGGATTTATTTTTAAATTAGTGTGCTGGTTACATGGAACTGTGTCTTCTCTTCCAAGAAATTGGTGTTCTTCACCAACTTATGTGCACTTTTAAACATGAATATCAAACCTGCTTCCTTATTTACTTTTGTTTGCAATTTACAAAACCAGAGTTGTGTTTGTTGTATATTGGAAACTTAGAGAGTTTATAACTTATTCCAAACCCAGAAAATACTTAACCCAATACAGTTAGGCCCAGCCCCATCAAATCAGTTGGCCTTGAGCCTCTTCTTTAGTTAATGTCTGAGTAAAGAAAGGGCTCAGCTGGACTCCCCATCCAAATCCTGCCTGAATTAACTCTATTTTGCATTTGGAGAAATGAGTGCAGAACAGGACCCTCTGGGTAGTTCGCTGAGGACTCTTCTGCTGATCTCCTTCACATAATTCAGGTTTTTCTCTGGTCTTTCCTTCCATCAGTGTTTCAGGCTGTGCCGAGGGCTGGGGGCACTGGGGAGGAGTAGCTGTGGCCATGGGCCATCTGCAGTCTCTACTCTGGGGAAGCTGGGACCACTTGTGATTTCACACACAAGCAGCACTAATCTACAATAAATCTTATAAAATCAATAAAAATATGGAAAGTATATAATTTTTAAAGAAAAAACACATGAGACGGCCATTAAGGGCACAGCCATTCTAATACCTGTGTCTGGTTGAAACTGCAATTAAAAACATTCCAATAATAAATCTACTTTCAGTCTCGTTTAATGCTTTTAACTTTCTTGAAAGTTCAAGCTGGTATCCCAAAAATGTGCCAGGACTTTCACAGTGTATTTTATGGACTCATAAATAAATATGGCAATTAATCTAAGCTATATTTCTTTCATATTTGATGACAATTTATTGTGACACTCACTCATTCAGTGCACAAAAACTCTAATGCACTTAAAATCGGATTTCAAACCAAACGTTTTATGGGAAAATATAGTATTGATCATCCATTTAAAGATATCATGTGATGATTCATAACCTGCTATAAAAAGGATCTTATGAGGACATGCAGAGTGAGTTTTGTGGACCATTCTCACCACAAAATCCAACATACAAGACCTGTAGTTCTCAGTGATGTTTTATGTTTCTGCTTGGAATTTTCTCCTATAACGTTTTGGTGGTTTATGATGGATAGCAGCTTTAAAATAAAACATTTTTCATATCTAAGCTAAATTAAATAAATAGAGACTAATTTGTGAAACATATACTGTTATGTGCACTTATACACTGTCCATTTACACAAATTAATGCACAAAATTTGTTCCTTTCAAGGATAATTTCCACAATTTTGGTTATGTTAATTGGGCTGTTCGTGCAATACACATCTGCTACTGTGCCCTTTAATAAAACCTGACCCAGGAGTCACAAGGCTTCACATCCTGCTCATTGCTGGTTGTTATACACCCTGTGCTGCTTGGGAAGCTGCAGCAGCTTGGGCTCTGCCATGCCAGCAGCAGTGATCTGCAGTCTGCTGTCCTGGCCCTGTGGTGCATCACTGGAAATGTTTTCGAAGATGAAAACCTCTAGAAGATACATCCTGAAAATGCAGGCTCCTGGGGTGATTTATGTGAGCTTGGGATCTGGTGCAGAAGGAAGGAAGAGGCTTGCAGCATGCTGTATGCTGCGTTCACATCCAGGCTGCACAGGACAAGCTTCTCCAGTCCTTCACCATCAGCCTGCAGACCCTTTTCAGTGGAAATGCTGATTTGGTTTCCCCTGCACGTGGATCAGCTCTCAGAGCCAGGCTGGGGCCAGTGTGCAGCCAGGCAGGCAATGAGCATCAGTTCTGCATTGAGGGAGGGTGTGAAGGAGGACAGAAATGGCAAATGTCTTTTTCTGCCTATGTAAATAGCATCTGCATTTGTAGACTTGACTGCTCCCTCCTTCTTCCTGACTCTGCCTGCCCTCTGCCTCACTCCATTCCCTCTGGGGTTGCTCTGGAGCTCAGTGGGGTAAGCAGAGCAGTCCCTGGCTGTGTCCCAGCCAGCAAACCCCCCCTGCCTCCAGCCTTACCTGGCCTGGGAGTGCTCCAAGTTTTGCAGCAGTTGAAAATAGCCAAGATTGTGTCTCATTCTCTATGATGCTTAATATAATGATGTTTTCCTGTTTGACCAGCCCATAGTTGTGCCAGCCTAACTATTTTCTGGATATCTTTCTTAATGCCATAGGCTTTGAGTGGTGACACCAATGCTTGGCGAGACAGAAGAAGGAAATAAGTAGTGAAGGCTAAAGCACGTGGTTAAAGAAGAGTCTCATTTATAAATCAATTTTAATAACATATTTAAAAGCTCTCACATTTGCCTTTAATGTGTTTCCATTTCCTCCTTGGTCATTAATATTTAAAATATTTTTCTTTACTGATCTTTTTTCTATTGTGTCCTTTCTAACTTCCCTTTCTCCCTTTAATCTGTAAAGAGTGAATTTTTGAGAAATGCATAATCCATGAGAAATCCTGGTAACATGATACAGGAAAAACCTTCAATCCCATGAAAGAAATTTCAGAGGAGTTGAGTAATTGTTTAAAAGTTATTCCAAACAGTTTAACTCATAAAAGCTTATAGGTTTTTCTTGGTAGACTTTTGCAATGAGAAGGTACCATTATTTCCACTAGGAAGTAATAATCAGTAGTGAACTTTTTTATTTTTAGAAAAACCTACAAACTGTGGATGACATTTTTCAGCAAGCTTGTTGTGGAAGTGACTTCATTCCATGGGTGATTTAAGGGCATGAGATTTTGCTGGAAGTTCTCTCGGTTTGTATGCCAGGGACCTACTTTACTTTTGCAAATGGGATTTGGGTTCCTTGGTCGTACACATCTCTTGGGTAGAGACTGTTGCTACAAATGTCCTGTTAAAGAAAAAAAAAGGGACTGAAGGAGGAAGGTCAATAACTCATCTCCCAAGTGGGATTCAGTAAAAAACTCAGACATATGCTTTGGAGGATTCATCACATGTTATAAGTAATGTGGATTTTCTAAATAATTTTAAAATACATGTGTGATGTGGGTGAGTGCAGCCACAGATAGGCCTGAGTGCCAACTGTGCTCCCCACAGTTTAATTGGAGATTGCCCACAGGTGAGAGTAATTGCAGCTCCATTTCAGGATCATAGCTGCACCTGAGAGATCTTAGTTGGGGGATTTGTTACACCTGGAGCAGGAGAGAGGAGTGGGTCTGGTTGGATGCAGGTGCTGGGCTGTGGTTTAGGATGAAGAATGGCTGGAAGCAGGAGCATGAGACACATGGCTGTAGGACTGGGACTGCTCAAGGTGGGTAAGAAATGTGGTGGTGTCCTTACTGTGCTTGTGTCGTGTCTGGGGAGTGCCCTGGCAGAGGCAGTGCTTGCCAAGGGTGGGCAAAAGAGCTGCAAAGAGAGGATGTGGCTTCCTGAAGTTGGGGAACAGCTCAGGAGCAGAAGCTACTCTGTCCTTGGTTAAGGCACACAGCAGCATGTAGCTGGAGTTACATATCATCTTGAAGGAGATACAGGAGCTGAATTTAATGTGTTGTAAATTCTCTAGAGACAATGGGGAAACCTCCAGAAAATAATTCATTTATATATCGTGGGGAAGTTTGTTGGGCAAAGAAGTGACATGCTTTATTGTGAAACAGAATAATGACTGCTCATCACAGCCACTGGAAAGGATTTTAGACACTTAACAACATTGGTTTGATTTTTTAATTTTAACTTTATTACTTTAGCCATTAATTTACTGTGCCTAGGAAGAGCTTATCTTCTTCTTGGCTTGTGCTGGGTTTTAAGTTTTTATATATATACATACATGGGCATTATTCTCAGTCCTTTATTCATCCATGAATTCTTCATGATTTGTAAATGGGCAATGAAGCAAAGAACACTAAAGTGTAACAAAGATGAAATGGGGATCTGTAATGTTTATTATTTTCAAGGAAGAGTTTAATATGATGTTTGATGGTTGAATATCTACGAGGAAAGTGCTATAGCTACCATGGATGTTTTGTGGCTTTTTTTTTCTTTTGGTCTTCTCATCTTTGTAAAATATATACTGGTCTTTGGGTGGATGGGCTCAGCACCAGAGATCTGTACTGGTGGTAGTGGTGGAGGAGATATTAGTATATTTTTCCCTGGCTGGTGCTGAGAATGGAAGGTGAGTTAGTTGTTTGAACTACTGATGCAGTGAGTGGTGGGTCTGCCTGGGGGTGGTGAGGTGACCTTGGAAGGTGCTGCTTCTCCAAAGTTTGAAGTGCACAGGCTCCCAAAGGCTGCACCCTAAAAGGTGGACAAAGCCTTGTTCCTCTGCTTGGTTTGTTCCTCATGCATCAGTTCCCAGTGCCTCTTTGATTATGCAGAGCTATCAAAAGCCTGAGTAAATGTGCAGTGGGCAGCCAGCAGTGTTGGAGTAGCCTTGCTCTGAGGTCCTTGTGTGGCCTGCTTGTGCTCTTCTTCACTTTCTATGTTTTTCTACTGTGTAAAATTATTCAATAAAAATCTTGCCCCATAGATTGTTTTACCTATTCTGTTGGGCCTAAATATTTATTCGACCTTCTCCTGCCTGTTGTAGCCTGACTGTTATGGGGTTTCACCATGGAAATAGCTGATTGCCTATGGAGCAATGGATGGAGCAGACAGGGCTGCACAGGGGGCTGCAAGGGGCCCTGGGCATTGCAGCTGTGGGCACAGGTGGGAAACAGCCTCATTCAGTCAGCCCCCACCAACCTGGCCAGGTGTGACTTGTGCTTGCAGAAAACTTGTGTGCATGGTTGTGTACGTTGCTCTCCCAGGAAGGTTGTCAGCCGTTTGGGGACTCCCTGTTTCAGGGCTGGGCAGCACCATGACTGCAGTGACTGCCTTTTGTCATTCTGTGCCTTTGGTTTGGTCATATGTGCCAAGTGAGCCTTGGGCAGTAGCAAGCAAAGTTAAACATGTGGAAAAAACCCCACAGTATAAACCCCCCCATTATGAATATTGTTTCAATTTATAAATATTAATTCTTTTATGAATGGCTAAATGCCACATATAGACTGTACACAGTATCTAATATTAATGCAGAAGTAGTATCCAAAACTAGCAAAAAAAAATGTTGTTTGTAGAGATAACAAGTGAACTCCACAGGGAATGCTTCCAACTGGTGTGGGAAGATTATTCTTGCTGTGCCCAAGGATGGTTTTGTCTTTTTTCAAGATAACATCAGTGTAGTCTGCTCTTGTACTCTTTTTGTGCTATCAATTTGCCCCATATTTGTTCTTCCAGCCTAGTCTGTGTGGTATAGTGATGAAGTGCAGCTGTTTCACTGGAGCTTCAAGAATGAGGGGTAGCAGTCAGAGTCATATGGTGGACCTTTGACATCAAAGAAATGCAAAAAATTTAAAATCCAGTTTCCTTCATAAGCCAGAGTTGGTCATTAAGGCACAGTGTTACAACAGTGTGTTCCTGGAGCCCCAGTAGTGGAAATCTCTTTGCTGTGTCTCAGCCCTGTGGACTGGAGTGGTGAGTGCTGAGCCCAAGGCAGTGTGCTGACTCCTAACAGCACAGCTGACTGTGCTTTGCATCCCTGAGAGACACTGTTAGGTCAATTTAAAACCAGAGCCTTCAAGTCAGTGTAATTATGCAAATGTTGCCCTTGCTATTAGCACTTTTGCCCTGATAGCTTTAGTGTATATTTTACAAATGAAGTTACTGTCACATTTCATTATGCTGTTTACTGACCCATTGCTTTGGAGATGCTGCTCTCGGGTATTGGCCATTCCTGGTGTGTTTGCTCTGCCACAAACTGAGGGACACAACCCAGCAGAGACACATATCTGCTGGTCTTTGATGTGATGACTTTGAAGAGTTCTGTAGTGTTCGATACAAATTGTGGCTGTCCCCCAAATATTTTTCTTTCTCTTTTCCTGAATGCTTTCCTGCAAATATTACTTGCTCTCACTGAACTCCAGTCAGCCTAGTTTGTTTTCAGAGTCTTTAAGAAGGTAATGGTACATTTAATAATTAAACCAGAAAACAAGGAGTGTTTTGGGACAGGTAGAGGGAAGCAGAGCAGGTGACTGAGATTCATTGGTTTAGCATTAGCCTAGAACTGCTTTTGTTAAATGAAGGCTTTACCATTAACTCAGTGGTGGAGTGTGTGGCTATTAAACAGTGCTGATAAAATCCCCTGGGTTCTCATGCAGTGTGGAGAAAGAGCAACAAAAGAGAAGTTCAAACTTCAGTCCTTGCATGATGAGAATTATTGTCTAACAAGAAAAATACTTGACAGCAAAAATCGCTTGCAAAATCATTGTGCCTTTTGAGGTTATGCAAAAGAGATTGATTTATTTATTAATTTATTTATTGTTGACCAAGAAAATAAAACTTGGGACCTCTTTTCCTTTGCTGCCCCTCTTAGTCCTCCAAGCTTCTCCCTCCTTCCACGACAGCCAGTGATGTGATTTGGGCCATGCCTCAGGGGGAAGAGGGTTTTCAGCTCTCTGCAATGAAACATTAAACTTCCTTTGAGAAGGCCTAGGCTCAAGTTTTGCTGATTTAGGGATTTTATTTTATTTTTTTCTAGAGATCCTTTCCCAGGATAGGTGATGGTAAATCTTTAAGGAGGCATGATGAGAGGCTGACTTCTGCCTTCCCAGGGCTGAGTGTGCATTGCTATGTGGGTCTGAGGGATGTGCTGTTTGTAGGAAGCTGCTTTCCTCTACTTTGGGCTTTTGCTCTTCTTTTCAGCTTGTTTAGTAGCACTGAATCTATTGGAGGCTTTCTGCTGACACTGGTAGTGTTGTAAGGAGGGTTGAGCTTCAAGTCTCATTTGTAGGTGAATTTGGCACAGCAGAATGTGTCTGGGGCTGCAGTGCTCTCACTGAGGCTGCCTCTAGATGCCTTTTTCCCTTAAAGATCCTGGTTCAACTATTGCAATTTTAATTTTTAAACTCTTGTTAACCCTCTCTGTGTATCCTCAGCATTGGCCTGACTTGGATTTGCTCCCTATCAGGCTTTAACAAGAGCTAATCAGTTTAAATGCAGCTGCAGTTGGTTTTTGCATCAGTTCAATGAGGTCAATTTAAAATTGATTTCCTAAAGCTATTGCACATCTTCCCATATTGACAGGTCAAAGAATTATTGAACAGCAACTTAGTAACAATCCTGTTTGCATTGCAGTGTCTTCATTGCCATGTCAGTGCCTGAGCACTTCAGGAGCTCCCACTTGAGTTTGTAAATCAGAAGGGAGAAATAAATAAAAGTGGAGAGTGATGTGAGTAACAGTCTCTTTCATGAATCCAGGCCATTGTTGAAAGCACATCAAGCTGTTGGTAGATAAATATTTTTCTGGAGTCAAGTACAGAGAAGCATGTGACATTTCAATTAGCACTGTTCATATTTAAATGTAAATAAGTGGCTTCTTTACTCTATAATTCAACAAACCTTATAATTATGATCTTATGATATTTTCATAGCACTTGCAGCAACATATGGCACTTCAATAAGCAAACAAGGCAAGAAATGGAATTAAGAAGTTCTGTGATGTTTGTTTGTGTATTTGTGGCTCTGTTAGAACCTCTTTGTTTTAAATACCTCATTTCTTAATTTAGCAGTTTATATAATTGGTATGAATTTACATGGAACAAAACTGAGCCTTGTGGTTAGGTTACTGCTTATGTCCTTAATCTGATGTAGGAGTTTTCTGCTGAAAAAATAACCCACAACTCCCAGGCAGCTCAGTAGCTGGAAGAAGTATTGCCAAAGCTAAATGATCATTAAGGACTGCATGGGTCAGTGCCTTATTAGTGTAAATTATTTTAGTTCCTGCAAATCCTTCTGTTCAGAACACCATGCTGATAGAGTTTCAGACTATGGTCTGTGCAAAGGCTCCAAAATATTGATTTGACTTGTAATGTTTCTTGATATCTATGACTCAATTCACAAGACCTGTGCAATACCAAGACTTGAACTGGAGGGAACACTCAGGCCCTGACCTGATTCACTAAAATGCCTCCTAACTGAATTTTAATAATAATAAACAGTAAGGCACTTAGCAGCTCTTGTACTTAGTGCTCAATATGGGAAGTGTAGTAATATTTTATACCAGAAGATTCTGTTTATAATCTACTTCCCCAGCCTGTGACCTCTGTTCTGCTTTATGCCTGTTCTGCTTTATGTACAAGTTATTGTTTTCAATATACCAAAATGCAGAGAAGGGAAATGAAGCTGTGAGCTCCTTAGGCACAGGCTGCTCTGCAATCTCACTTGGTGAAGAATGGTTACTAGAGTGTGATTTCAGGATTCTGAGATATCTGAGGAGGTTTGTTTTTCTGGACACAGAAGTACTTGATGAGTTTTTGGGGCTTCTTAACTCTTATGCCCAATTTAGTTGCTGATGAGGCAAGAAATGGTAATTCAAGTGAGTTGTGATTAAATAAATAAAAAGACAGGGAAGTAATCAAACTGTACCTTAAAGGGGAGTGCAACTACAATGAGATGTATATCACACAGTCTAAATGATTGGGGTGGTATAATAAAATATTCACAGAGCCTCTTGAAGTACATGTTCTATAATATACATTTTAAAAGACTGTTGGGTGTTATTGGCTGAAAGCAATTTATCATTCACAGTGAATTTTAGATGTATCTAGGTTCTTGCACTGAGCTAATGTGCAGCTTATTCCTTTTATACTCTGTGTTTCATAATATTATCCAGAATTAAGTTAACATTGCTATTTGAGACTTTTAAGCCAATTCATGTCTATGTAGCTCTTGATTTTATTTTTTTGGGGGGGAGGGATGAGAGCTGAGGCTTTGAATTGGTCATTCCCTGCCAAGCACAGCACTCTGTTATTCTGAAGCACCGGCTCAAGAAACTGGCTTAGCAGTTGCTGCTGTTCGTGTCAAGGCAAGTGTTGTACACAATATATGAAGTGTAGCGTAAATAATTTAACTAGCTTTTGAACATGGAAATAGCAACATGATAAAGTAGCAAAACATAACAAGTTTCCAGCCAAACACATCACTGACTAGTTAGCCTAGCTAAAACAAACGTTGGGGTTTTTTTTTTTTTTTCCTCAAGTGAAACTGATTTAAATGCAAGCAAAAGGCTCCAGAAAGCCTTGTTTGCAGATGAACAGCACCCTGGTTATTTGCAGCTGCAATAACTGCCCCATGGACAGCTGAGCTGGGACTGTGCACTTGGGTTGCAGTTGTGTGTGTGTGATGAGGGAGAGCTAGTGGCATCTGTGGCAACATCCCTGTTTGATCAAGAGGTGACGTTTCAGCACGTTGATGGCACAAGTCAGATCTTGGAAGCTCCCAGGTCAGACTTTCAGCTGAAATCATCCCACTGACCTTGAGGCACTCCAGGTCTGCTCCTTCACCTGCGAAATTTAAAGACAATGTTTTTTTCCTAAAATGTGCACAAGTAATTTTATATCCCTGCCAATTAATACTGCTCCAGGTGAATGAGCTGTTTGCGCTGCAGGATCTCTGTAGTCTACACCTCTATTTCCAATAGCATGCAGACAGCCAAATTTTAAATGTCGTGGTGCTATCAGACCAATTATTTTCTTAAATTAAAATCTAGTTTCTGACTAAACCTGCAGGACTGACACTTGTGTCTGCCCAAGCAGGGAGGCTGGGGGCAGCATGTGTGCAGAAATGCTGAGCTCCTTTTCCGAGGCAGAAAGACAAGGAGCAGCCCATGCAGGGCAGGGCTCTACTGAACAGCTCTTGGTTGAATTGTTGTGTATTATCCTAAAAAAGCCTTAGGCACAAGATTATATCTTCTTACACATCTTATTTTGGGCATCATCAGCAGTGTGTATGGAAGGCAAATTTACTATTGGAACTATCAATAAAACATAGTTTGTCTGTTAAATTAGTAATTGTGAAAAAAGCTCCCAAGGTTTTTATCTCCTTTTTTTTTTTTTTTTCAATTATTACAAAGTGAGTTTTAAATCTTGCTGTAGGTGGAAATGTGCCCTCCTAAGACTGTGGATGCTTAAGGATCTGCAGGGTACCTGGGGGCCTTATTGTTGGCCAATGGTGTCAAGGGAGGTCTGAACTAAAACCTAATAATAATTAAGTTAAATGGCTTCAAGTACTATTTTGGGCTTGTTCAATCACAGATGCCTTTTGGGGTGGGGGAAGCCAGCTGAGGAGCTGTGAGTGTCAGGGAGTCAGGAGGCACAAAAGTGGGAAGTGATGATATTTTCATTTATTATTTTTGTTCACTGTTCTGATGACAGAACTGGGAGCAGCTTTTTGCTGTGCTGGCTTATGCACTTCTGTGATTTAAGGGTGAAAGTCCTTTATAATAAAGTTTATTTTCAATGTGCTTCTCTTTCTCTGGAGGAAAAAAAAAGACAACATGTTTCCTTTTGAAGCAGCAGCTTCTGGGACACGGGTTAAAAATTGGGAAGAGTTTTAAAAATTATCATACTTAAGTAAATTTTCTGATTTTTTAAATTTTTTTTTGTTTTCTTTTTGAAGTTTATTTTAATACTCTGGGCCTTATTTTTAACTCCTGGAAAGCTTGGCCTAGAGACTTGATTTGTTTTGCTTGGCTGGGCTGACTGAGAGTAAGGATGTCTGGGTGTACTTTGGAGGGAAATATGAGAATTAAAGACCTGTTTTGGTGTGTAAAAATTATTGTTTATAATTTAAATGGTTAGAAATGGAAATAGGGTTGTTTCTGGCTCAGTTTGCTGGAGACAAATGAACTGAGGGAGAAGGAAGTGTGCAGGAGAGGCACCTGGGAAGGAAAATGAGGCATGGAAGGGCTATAGAGGAGGTAAGTCAGGAATGGCATCATTGAAACATGGACTTTGTGAAGCTGTAAGGCTGGCATATCTCTCTCCCCTTAGCTATATGTGCAGTTTGATTAATTTTCTTAGTCAAAACTACTGGGTATGAGCACAGAAGAAATGAACAGTGCAGCAGCAAGTAGGTCTGCTCATATTACAGTGAGGGTCTTGGAATCCTGTTGCAGTCATTGACCTCCTGGGACTGCACAAAACCTCAGAGTGGAAGGTTTGCATGGTACCCCCTGACCTGGTACTTAAAAGAATGGTATTTGTGATGGAGGGAGATGTTGGTGCCTTATACTACTGGCATTCAATGTGACCCTCAGCTTTGGGCATGGGTATTTTGGATTACACTGGGTGTCTTAGTTTGCTAAGTTAGACTATTATAAGCCTTTGAGGAAGCTATTACTTCTCATCAACAGATGTTTTAAGATGATTGGAGGAGTAAAAGTACTTTATTCTATGACAATTCCAGGTCTAATGAGATGCACATCTTGAGTGGCAGGTAGATGTATTTGTTGCAGGTGCATCTTTATCACATTATCTCTGTTGTACAATGCATTGGAAACAGAAGAGAATGACTCTACTGGGATTATTGATTTCTTTAACTCTTCACACTGCAATAAGTACTGGGAAATGATTGTGGTTTTCATGCAGTTTAAAGTTAATAAGAAGGGCAAGTGACTAATGCAACCACCAAAGGGATGCACCAAGAAAATTGAATTGTTCCTTCAGTTCCACCATGTACCATGTGCATCAGGTTAGGTTCAGACAGATCCTGACTTGTTGGCTGTGCTGTTTGCAGCAGCTGTGCTTGGCAATGGGAATGAGCAGCCAAACCTCACCAGGTATTCAGAAGCTCTTCTACCTTTTGCTTGACCAGCATGACCTTATTATAACTAGTCCCACAGGACTTAGCCAATATTGGGTAAACTCTGCTACAGAAGAAACTTCAGGCATCATATCGATTTGGCCCCATATATTATATGTGTATTTATTTGCCAGCAAAGACATAGAGAAATACTAGTGCTCTGTTTTAATACAAACTCAGCTGTTTGCTGATCAGCAGTGACTATTTAAATTGACCAAACTACCTCACCCTGGCTGGAGATCAAGGGATCAGCACTTAATTTCATTCCTTGAATAAAGATTTTTATATATATATATATATA
>NW_008689631.1:15330-36209 GCF_000695815.1 Acanthisitta chloris
ATGAAAGGTTAAATCAATATGGAGTTTTACATTGCTTAAAGGGCATTTGCATCAAAGCAGCCATGAATGCAATTCACTTGTTTAATGAATTTTTTATGCTTATTTAATGAATTTCACAAAGGTGTTTTTCATAAAATGGATAAGGACTTCCAGTTTTATGAAATAATAAAAATGGAACTGAAGTTATGAAATGAGCAATCTCATTAGTTAGGCATGATATATTCATATGAAAGTGTACATGTTTCTGAATTATTGCAAGCAGCTCTATTGCTTGAACTGTAACTCGTTATAATAGTACTGCAAATATGCCTTTAGTTAAGATATCAGAAAGTGACAGTAAGAAATTAGATTTTGATTGTTAATAATGATTTAATTAATACTTATTGTATTTAGCATACTATGGATATGTCTGTCTTTTGAAAATGTATGCTTGTGTTCTTCATTGGTAGACAGTCAGTGAGATGCAGCACTATTCCTAAACCTTTATTTTGCTAGAATTCTGGCTTAAATTGGTGTTTGAATAGCTTTGCCCTCTGTTTTATTATCCTGATGAACAGAGGAAAATATGATGGTCTGCTAGTAGTAAGAAAGTGCCTTATTTTGCCCCCTGGTAATCTGTAATCTAATGTACTTTTGGAATTGCATCATCTTGCTAAAGAGTTCTCCCAACTTCATGGCACTTCAGGAATGAGAGGAGATTGTGTGAGCATCTCTTGCTTAAATAACTTGTCTGGTTGACTGTACATGGCAGTGTTTGTTGCTGGTGGGATTTCATGCTCCTTTCCAGCAGGAGCCACAGCAAGGCTGCCACTTGCCCTCCAGTTTGGAAAGGACAGATGGATGTAGCCATTCTGTCTTATTAAACTGTATTTTAAATCTGCTGTCCTGATTTTGAGCATGTGGTGTTACCTTTGAGTACAGTGGCGTTGCTCACGGGCAGCTACAAGTCTGGGCCAAAGTGTTGCTATGTGGTGATTGATTGCCCTCAACTTGTGTGTGTTTTGAGGCTCACTGGCCATCTGGGTCCCACCACACCAGTTAGGAAATGTTCCCCAGCTCCATTCACCAGCCTGGTTATTGGCATTGTGCTATGGGTTATGGATGATACCCAAATGTGTTTCCTTCATCCCTTTCCTCTCCCTCTTTAGCTACTGCAGCCAAGCTTTCCCTTTCCTTTCTGCCATTTTGGGATGACTTACAAGTGCCCTATCCAAAACAGCCTTTAAAACATGCCATAAACAGTATTGTAACTACATGCAGTGGAGCAGCTCCAAGTGGAGTAAAGGAATCTCACTGCCCAGCCCTGCTGGTTTACAGCCCTTGTGCTCTGCCAAGGCAGCAGGCAAAAATATTGCAGTAATAAGAGATAAAGCAGGACTTTGAAAATTAATGATCTTGCTTTATTAGACATCCCCTGTGCTATACCTGTAAGTGATCTTGTTAAAGATGTGCATTAAGAGACAACAAGGCAGAAGAATGTGGTAGGATAATGGTCCATCATCAGCGGTTACTAGAGGAGAAGGAGAAATGAAAGGCCTTTTCACCCATGAAGTGTCATTATCCCACTCTTTGGCATGCTTTGAAGCCTTCTTGTGATTGTGCAATTAGCCAAATAAGATACTTAGAGGAAAAAAAAGGCAGCATTTACATCTGCTTCTGCCCTATCACCTCCTGCAGGGTGTCAGTGTGCTGGTGGAGCTGGTGTGTCTGTTGGACAGAGCAGCTCCACACCAGCTCCAGCCTGTGTCTCTTATGCCTCAGGCATGTATATATTGGTATATTCTTCGAAAGTAAATTCAATTTGTTCTGTGTTTTGCACCTTTAAGGCTTCAAAGAACATACTGGGACTCTGCTCCCCCCAGATAGTGTCACCCTTGGAGGAGCACATGTAATCCAATGTCTTTGAGCTGGGGAAGCTGCTGGGCTATCCATAGTGTGGATGGTTCTGTCTGCCTCCTCTTCTGGGCTGGACCCTCTTCTCTCTATGCAGGCTCTGTGTCCTTGCAAGCTAGAGACAAAACAGTGTTTTGGCCCTGAAGACAAGGACGTTTTATGAAAGCTGCAGAAGTGTGGCATGGTTAGGTGATTCCTCCCTGTGGTACAGAGTGAACCTGTCCCTGGGCTGGGCTCAGCTGAGGGCTCCAGAGGCCATGGCAGCAGCTTGGTGATGCTCTGGGTTTGGAGGTGAGGCTCAGGAACCCTCCTGGAGTTCAGCTGGCCTCATTACAGTGCACCTACTGTGGGCAACAGTGCACGAGAGTTTCATAGCATCACGCTAGATTTAATAACTAGCTGGTATTTAATTTGTGGTATGAAATAACAGCTCTTATTATATCTAATATAAATATTTACTTGAGAGATTCAACTAAAAAAAAACATTTGCTTGCCTTCAAAGCCTATCAATTTCTCATCTGTGGCTGACAAAGAAAGCTTTGAGTGCTTAAATTCATTTCTAGAAATTAAATTACAATTTTCAACACTAAAGCTTCTGTGATTCCAGACACTTTTCCTTTCCTTTTATTGTGTTTGACAGCAACGAGACTCTCAAGGTAAGTGGTAGAGTGTAGTCCTATGTAAATGTAAAGCATAAAATGAAAACTGGGGGGAAGAAAAACATTTAAGGTAGGAAATTAGAACAGTTATTGAGTTCCACACTATGGTTAATGAGTGTGCAGAAAGAAAACATCTTCTTGGCCTAGTGAGCTGGAGCATTACAACTGTTGCAACACTTCTTCTGTTTTGAGAAGGAAATAAGTAATAACCCCGACACATGGGAAGTCTTCAGTTTGCATTTTTGAATGCCTCAGGGGAGTGCAGTGTTTCTGGTTTAGAATCTGTTAAAATTTTATTTAAAAGGCAGGTTTTGTTCTGAAACCAAAACAAAAATTAACATATTAAGCATATCTGTAGGTCAGGAGTGTATGGGAGAGGGCTTGGTTGCTTCACCAGGACATGGCTTTTTCAGAATTGCTCAGCTGAGGTTATAGGCTGTGGAGGAAAGACTGAAAATTACTGTCCCGTACTGAAATAGGTTCAGTGTATTCGGTATTTATGCTGTGCTGCCCTGGGTATAATTAAAAGCAGCCTGTAATGGCATCGTAGCTGGGGCAGCCTGTGCACAGGTTCTGAGTTTTGGGATTCTTTGGCATCCTGTCAGGAAGGGGAAGCTGGGGTGGGATGGGGCTGCCCAGGTCAACCCTCTGACTGTTCACTGACTGCAGCCAGAGGTTGTGAATGTTATCACTCCATCTGGGAGCAGAGGACAAGATGTGTCTAAAGCTTGTTGAGACATGCTGTAGTGTCCCATTCAGTCTTTTTTTTTTTTTTTTTTGTGTTGCTATAAGCTTATACTGTCCTCGCTGTTATCCAAGAAAACTCCAGTTAAAGTGTGTTGTTGATAGTAAAATATTGAACTACACTGTCATAAGCTGAACTGAGTCCTGAGATAAATTAAGCAATTCAGTTTTTAAGGTACGTGACACAGTTGGAAAACATCTGAAATCACTGAGAATACATCTCTGTGGTTGCAGCTAATGTACAGGACTGTTTGGCCTGAAGTAATTAATGTTGCTTCCCACCTGGGCCCATTAGCTAAATGAACTCTCCTAATGCAGCTTCTAGTGCCTCACTCAACACCTTATGAGATACAGTACGTTGTTTTGCATGCTGCTGCATTGTGCAGTTTAGGAATACTCTTGCACACTTGATGTGCTATTTAAAAATCCCTTTCATGCAATGGTTGAAGTATTTTCATCTGATGCTGTTACTGAGCAAGCTGTTGAAAGGTGTGAGCAAGCTGATCAATATTTTATCTTTTCTAGGCTACCAAGTTCATTATTATTGACACAGTGTGGCTGGCTTCCTTCAGTCTGACAAATAACATCCCAAACCAAAGTAATTGGAATTCTTTTAACGATGCTTTTATTGGGAATTATCTCGGGGACTGAGGCTGGAGCTTATGGTTGAAGCTGGAGAGTCAGTGTTTAAGTTTCACAAGGTATAAATAACCTGGGATGGGGCAGGGACCTTCAGTCTGGTCCCTCTACTGGGCATGGAGGAGCCAAGTCATGAACATAGGGGGTTCGCATGCCCAGGGAGTGATTTCTGAGCCTGCTTGGCCTCCTTTGCCCCTTTTTCTCCTTTGTCAAGTCATGAACATAGGGGGGTTACATGCCCAGGGAGTGATTTCTGAGCCTGCTTGGCCTCCTTTGCCCCTTTTTCTCCTTTGCCCAGAAATTTCACTTGTGTCATGAAGATAAAGGGTTAGCTGACAAGACAGGCAGTCTTGTGCCCAGCTGCCATCAGCCCCTGTCCTCTCCCTCCACAACCTGCTCTCATAAAGTTTTCCACTTGCAGCGGGAGCAGAAAAGTTTCGCTTCTTGCTGCCCCAAATGGCTGGGAGCAATTGTGTTTGTGCCCTGTCCCTTGCTACCTCTCAAATTTAAAAACTGCTCTGACTTTGTATTACCTTTTTTTTTTTTTATTTCCCAGAGATATTTTGAGCTTAAAATCAAATGGTTCAAATCTGGATCAAGATTAAATAATTTAGGTCAGGGCATAGTCTCAATGCCCTCCAGGAAACACATTCAGTGGTTAACCTAATCAGCTCCTGTAATTCTACCAAATTCAGCTGAAACAGCATTTCTCCAGAAGGAAACTTGAAGCTTAATAGCAAGCGTCCCAATTTTTAAGCTCTGTTTGAGAATAGTTTTGGCTCTGTTACTCTCAGCAAAACCCAGAAGCAGTGTCAGGGCATTTGGTGCTCAGCATGCTGTGCATGTTGTGATGCCTCTTGCTTAGTATCATGTAGGAATTAAGGGTGATTCTTTGGGTTAGAGTAGTTCAGAAATTATATTGCTGACTTAGAAAGAAGTACACAGGCAAGTTTGTGAACTAAAATAGAGATTAAATTGAACCAAAAACATCACTAGTTGTCAATGAAGTTAGATTTTTATTTTTGTGTGTATACTTAATACATACATGTGCTTTTCAGTGCCTCCAGAACTTGTTGCCGTCCCTAGAAAGGACTCTGTTCCATAAAGGCTTGTCCTCCATAAAACACAGTGGCCCTGATGAGCTCCAGCCTTTGGAGGTGCTGAGGAAACCTGGACAGGTACTGTGTGAAATAGCAGCTTTTTCCTTGATGTCATTTTATTTAATTGACTTTAAGCTTTAGGACACACCTAGGGGAGATCACCAGACGGTCTGGGCATCTACTTCCACTTGTGCCTCTGAAACTCTGCTTTGTCTTGTGGTTTGGTGGGTGTTTTTTGGTATTTCATGTGTGCCTTATGAAAAAGGTGAGGAGGAAGAGGCATAAACCAGCTTGTTTTGGGAGGCCAGGGTGACCCAAGCTTGATGTGTAACTGTGCTGTGGGCAATCACTGGCTCTCTCCCTCTTCAGTGCCATGGTTTGATCACAGCCCCTCCCTGAGAGGCATTTGCAAAGAAGGTTTTTGCTCTTGCAGTGAACAAACTCCTGGTTGCATCCAGTGCCCACTAAAGTAGAGTCCGATGGGGCCCCAGATGTCAAGCTCTTGGGGCTGTTATGTATCTCTCTGCTTGGGGGAGAAGCCAAGTGTTTGCAACTTTAGATGTAGAATGTAAAAGCACTTGGTTGTCACATGCCATTAGCTGTTTAAAGCATGACATCTCAGGAAATGCTTCATCGTAATCCTCCAAATGAAGAAATCTGAAGTGAACTTCAAACTGTTTGCTTGGTTTGGGTATCACATTACAGGGTCAGATCATGAACTCAGAATCGTACCCACTCTCAAATTGATTTAAAATGCAGTCAGACAGTTCAAGTCCTGAAAAATCAACTTTCACATTTTCTTTACAAGTAAAACCTAGGAGTAATGCCTACATGGCAAAGCTTGTCCAGATATTCTTCTCCAGCTGTTTTCCCTGACACACCTTTTGCTCAACAGCACTGTTAGTTTAGCTTTATCATCTGCTTGAGTTTGCTTTCCTCTTCCTGCTGCCAGATGAGTAATGGGAAAAGCTGCACTGAAAGTATATATATGTTGGCTGCCTGGGCTTTTGCTGCAGCATCCAGCTGTATTTCACCCCCAAAAGAAAAGCTTGGATCTGTGCTGGTACATAAAGCAGAAGGCAGTTCTGATGTTTTTTGGTTTTGTTCCTCAGTACTGTTGTAGTTGTTTGCTCTGTGAAGTGGTCCAGTAGAAGACATGTATGGTATGTAAGGACTGGCAATCACAGCTTGCCAAGGCGACCAGTGAAAACAGCTTTGTAGTCATCCTGATATGAAACTGCTTCACTAACAAGAGTATGAAACCCGAAATTACAGAGTGTTGTGTGGAACCAAGTTTATTTAACTGTCATGCTCAAAGGTCCTATTAAGCTGTCAGTTTGGTCTGCTTTGTCCTTGATTTTGTTCCACTGAAATTTAACATGGTTTCAGTTCTCAAAGCCGATCCCTTCCAAACTGACCTCTGTCTCCACCCAGGTTAATGCCCTTCAGAAAGATTTTTTTTTTTTTTTTTGTGTGTGTGTGTTACTTTAAGATGTCATGATTGTCTCTCTGGTGAGAAGTCCTTCATTTCTTGTTTATTTTCTTTTTAACATCATGGTCCATATTCACTCCTGTGTAACTCTAGGATGCTAATTTGCCTCCAGGAGGATGGTTTTGGCTGGTGGGTTGATAGCTATGCAGTATGTTGGCTGTCCCTAATGTTATTCAAATTAAATCCAGGTCTGGGTGAGAGTATTTGCAGATGAATTCATATGAATCCTTGTGAAGAAAGCACAGTGACTTTCATGATGATGGTAGTAATAAGAAATTGTGATTACTGGTGATCAGGGATAGATTTTCTTTTTAAAGGTCTGTACCGTTGAGTATTGTGTTTATTTCATAATATACATACAGGGAAAACCTATTTCCACTAGAGAATGTCACTGGGATAGTTTTTGCTTCGTTTCAATTTTATTCTTCTCTGATTTACTGCAGAAGTAACCGTTACTGCTGTTTGCTTGTTAGATTGGTTCCCAGAATGTGCCAAGCAGTTGTGGCCTTCTTGTTTCTTGAAGAGTATTTTGGTCCTGACATGGGCATAAACATGGCTTTTTACCAGCCAGCTGTGCCCCTGCTTGTGCTCTAGGTATTGCTCATCCTGCTGCTTTTTTGTTTGTGCCACAGCATCCTGCTTGGGCTGAGCCTCTTGTAATCCATCTTCATGAGATGAAGGTCTCTTCCTGGGGAAGGAGGAGACCATCACATCTTAACAAGACTAGTAATAGCACGAAGTGATTTGTAATTGATGTGACTGTGAATCATCTGCTTTTGCTTGTTTTAATACTGGAGACTAAGGGATGGGCAAAGGGATAAAGAGAACTACAAATTGTTAAGTGGGTTTGCCTTAAATTTGTCAATCCCTTGTACAACATCTGCATGTTGTTTTGCTTTCTTCCCTGACACTTTAGAGAGCGCTGGATCAGTGAGGAACAGATAGTTCAGTTCATAAAGCAGTGCTTCTGTAACTATACACAGTTGGGGAATGTGCTTCTGGTGGATTTGTTCCATGAAATGCAAGGAAAGGATTCATGAGTACATAAAATAACAGCCTAATCAAAGAAATAAACAAGAACAAGTCTGTAATCTTCACAAAATTGGGGGAAAAGAGTGCTTCTGATGGACTTGCTCCTACTGTTTTCTTTGTAGCTGTTTCCAGAGCTCAGACCATCTGTTCCTTGTTGTAGGTTGTTAAGTGAAATGTGCTGCCAATACAAATAGCTCTGCTTGATGTTTGTTTGCATAAATTGTTTTGAAAGCTTCATGACGAATTTTAAGGATTACTTACAGGGGTAGGACTCTGTGGAGGAGGAAATATAAATTTGGTGATGTATGTTGGAATCCATTAATTTGTTTGGAATTTATTATAAAAGTGAACATCCTATGTGTTTGTTGGAGGGGAGGGAAACAATTTCATCTTGAGCCCAGAAGATTATGGTGACAATATGCTAACTCGGCCACATCGCAGTGAACGTGATCAATCTGCCTTTGCATCTTTCTAAGCTTAATTGCCTTTACTTGCCCAAACAAACTCTATTCAGTATATCCAACTCACAAAATTCCAAGGAAGTGCAATTCGTTTGGGTTTTGTCTGCCTTGGGAGTCTTACACTCAGTTTTGTCACACTGATATTGGACAGTAGTGTGGGATCAGTGGCCTTGAAATGTGTGACAGAGGTAAGTGAGGGGAGTGGAGAGGAGTTATACGTGGCTGCTGTTGATTGTATGATGTCTTGTGACTTGGTATCTGGTAGTGTTGTGCCATGTGTACTATAGCACGTGGGGCAATAATTCCTGCTCCCCAAAATTGGTGGTCCAAATGCTGAAAGAAGATGGAGGAAACATGCATAAGGAGAGAGGGGATTTGATTAAAGCCATCTAAGTGGCAGAGCTTGTATAGCCAGACTTCTTCTACAGGAGGGTGCTGCCTGATAGGGAAATGCTTGCAAGCAGTTGTCCTGGAGCAGCTTATACAGAACTCTTTTTCTTTGCAGTTGTGTACCTCCTCTTAGCAGAGATTTAATTCTGGTGGCTTATCTGGAACTTTGACTAGTTGAAAATCAAATGGCTATCTTCCTTCCCCCCAAAACTGAGCTTGAGCTGCTGAACAGACAAATGTTCTTCTTGTCTTTATGAAACTGTACATTAAAAACACAACTGCACATACACACAGACACACACACATAAGCAGCTCCTTAGCTGCTCATCACAGCTTTGCAGTGGTAATTCTCTGGTTTTAAGTGAATTGACCTGGCTGCTTTCATCTTCAGGTAATGCAGCCCCAGTTTATAATTCAGACCAGGAGCTTATGGAGATTTAGAAAGAGGCCCAGAGCTTTGCTTTACTGTGCCAGTTAAAGCATTTATACTGATGACAGTTAAATTGTTGAGGGCTCTGTTATTCATTTACATCACAGACACTAAGGTCCTCTGACGACCTACTGCAAATGTAAGCCAGATGTACCTAAACATATCTATTGTACATTTTACTTCATTTCAAACACTTCTCCTGACTTTCAACTCAAACCTTCTGTCTGTCTTGTCATGCTACAGTATTTAATGATATTTTATTGCATTAGTTCACAAAACCCTTGAGTTTTTCAGTTGTCCTAAGCTAATGGACTGGATCTGTACCCATTTGCTAATACAAGATCTTTTTTAGTAGGTAGCAGAGCTATTAAACATAAATCAAGGTTTCCGATAAAATATTAGGTTTCTGTTGCATCTTACAAAAGGATAGTCTACAGTTTTACCTGATGATTATATCTTACAAGCTATAGTTAAATCTTGTTTGGGGATTTACTGCATTCCATACCCAGTAATTTCATACAAATCCATAATGATTATTTTGTATGTTCCTTTCATTTAGCTCATAAAAGAAACCACATAGTTTGCTAGCTGTAGAACTGAGAGCCGTCCACTATTATTTCCCTTGGAAGGATGCACTGAGAGCCTATTTTTTGCTAAAAAGGTATTTTTTAATTGCTTAACCTGTGTGGTTAAAATCAAGCAGTAAGGAGATATCCTGCCTGAATGAGAGAACTAGCCAAGCTTTGCTACAGGGAGAAAAGCAACACATTGTCATAGCATTCAAATCTTTATGTATTCTTCTGAAAAATAAGTTAAAATAGTATAAACTCTGGGAGAGAGTTATGATTTTACTGTCATACCTTCATGAGTGAACAGGTGGCTCCTTCACCTTTGGAGCAGGGACTCTTCCTTTTGGAAGACAAAGGTTGATTGTTTGGCATGTCCTCTGGTCCCAGCTGTGGAAAGTGTTCAAGCAGAGGGTTTGGCTTAACATTGGTTTTGGTACATCCTTCCAAAGTGTCTCTACTCCCTGCTGTTATTTTTAAGTACATGCACAAATCCTTCTGAAGCAAATGTGATAGTGGTTAGGCTGTCCTAAAGTATTGCTCTTGATAGGAAAGCACTGAAGGATACCATTCAGAGCATATGCTTTCTCAGTGTGGGATGCAAAGGATATAACTGTACTGTTATTTGTACTATAGCAAGCCAAGAAACACGAGACACAACTTGATCTAATTTTTACCCATGTAAATCTGAGGGATTTTTACAACAACCTTTTGGAGTTGGTTTAAAATTACATGTTGTGAAACAGAGCAGAGTGTGGCTTGTTTCTTGGTCAGAAGGTAAATGCAGTCAACTGGAGCTTGTTGGGTACTTCTGATAAAAGGTTTGTTTGGAAGTGTTGATGCAATTAAACAAAGGTTTTGTGAAAAGACATCTGTCTGAGAGTGTCTTGGGTCTAAGATAAGGGAGGGAGCAGGATGAGGCTGTTCACCCAAAACAGCTGTAAGGATGTTCCATTTGGGATTATAGGAGTCCCAGGTTCAAGTTCCCCCTGTGTGGCTCAGAAAGATGAAGACTCTCACAGCTCAGGCTTGTGGTTAGTCTTGCAGTTACAATGGGGTGACTGTGTCCCATTTGGGGATGGAAGGATGAAATGTTTTGAAGCTTTGTACTGGAATGCAGTGCAGGAAGAAAAGCAGTTTATGAACCATTTCTTTGTGAAAAAAGTTTCTTGGTTGTAGCTTGCAGTACAAATATTTTTTTTTCTTCAAACTTGAGTTTACCCTGTTTCTGAGGCAATGGTATCAGCAGTGTAATTTTTGTAGTACTCGTCTATCATGTTCCTCAACCATGCAGCATAGTAAAAGGAGGACTCCAAAGAATGGATCTGTGGTGCTACTGCAAAGTAGCAAGAGATAATTCCAATTTTATATAGGGTTAATGAACCTGTTTTGCAGACCAAATGTAGTCTCATGTTTTTAGTGGGGTAGGTTTTTATTAAGTAAGTTTGCTAATGCATCTGTGTGGTGATTGGGGTCAGGCTAGTGGTATCAGATGCCTTTATACTAGGTGATAACACCAGAGTGACCTTACAAAGACTCTGTTTCTCCAAAGAAAAACAATGTTAACTGTTGACTGTACACTATCATTTGAAATACAGTGCTGTTTAAACACATGGGACTTGTCATGCTGTATCACTGGAAAAACAGAAGAAAGCATGGTGTATTTGCTGGGCAGTGGGTACAAGTGGTTTTTCTTTGAACATTTCCTCAAGTGGAAAAAAAACCCCCATCTAAGCTACATGACTAAACCACTACAAATAACACGGCCAGGAATGTGATCACCTTTATGAGGATTTAGAAGACAAAATAACAGCTACAGCTGAAGGTCACTCAGGCTGTTGCTGAACTGTGCTGCTGTCTGCAGGTGAGGCTCAGAGTTTGTAATTCAAGTCATCTCCTAGGCTGTTAGACTCCTGGGGGGAGATGCTGACTTGGGGGCCATTGCATGGGCTCTGGGGATGACCCCAGCTCTCCACTGGATGTCAGTGTTCCCCAGGAATGCAGCTGCCAGAGCACTTATCTGGCAGTAAAAAAAAAAAAAGAGGGGGGGTGGGTAAAAAGACTAAAGAAAATTAAAGAACAAAGCAACCTTGACTCTTCTGAAAAGTCATTTAGAAACAAGTTTTGTGACTGCTCAGGCTCAATTATAAGGCAAACCTCGACAGAAAGATCGTGTTTACACTAAAACACATCTTGCACAACTTCCGGGCTTGCATGCCAAAAAGAGTTGGATTTAGTTTCAGAAAAAACAAATGAACATTCTTCACTCATCTCCCCACAGTCTTGATATTTTGATATGCTGCAAAGTGAGTGATTCTGTTTTTGTCTCTGACAGTTTTTCTTTTTTCAATAGCCGCAAAAAAATATTTTTTCAAATCAGTGAAAGCATGAGCATGTCACTAAATGATTGATTGCTTGCTGGGTTTCAGCCTTTGATAATTAAGCTTAACACAATGTCTCCTCTTCACTAGAGAATGGTATTGTGCCAGATTCAAAAGACACATGAAAAATTGAAATCAGAAAATAAAAACCTTTTAAAAACCAACTGCTCCCATCTGTTGCACAGTTCAGGAGGGAACATAGCAGTGCAAGAGACACAGAGCACGTAAAACAGTAGGAGGAAGAGGCTCCACCTTCCACCCTCATGGAAGTGCCTCCATGTGAAGTTCTTGTTTCTTGAAGATCTGGTTCATTTTTGGTTTGTTTCTTTTTTATATTAAAATGGTTTCACAAAGAGGGAATTTCAATAAGGATTTTTCTGAATAACTGAGTGGGATTTGTAGACTATGTCCAGCTGTATCTTTACAGACTGTAGTTCAGAATGCGTTGAGTGTGAAGAGAGAGTCCTGCATCTTAGTTGGAACATGTTGCTTCTGACAAAGGGGCAGCTTCCTGAATGGACATCCAGAAGGTGTGGGTTACATTTATGAGCCCTCTCACCAATTCAGAATAAAATGCCCCAAACCCTGAAGTGATCTTTCATATTGAGTTTGCTCAGCAATATTAACAAGCCTTGCATTTGTTAGCAAAACTGGCTTCACTCGGCCTGTTACAAGGTCAGCTCCTTGAGTCAGGCTTCAAGCTTTAGGTTGGAGTTTTTAACCTAAAATAAAGAAGTTGAAAATGTGTGAGAGCCCTGGCTCTCGCACAGAATTACAGAGAAGCACCATGGGTGGATGTCCTGGTGCTTTGAGTTAAGATAATTTGTCTTCTAAGCCTTGACAGGATATCAGAACTCCAGGATCAAGGTTTGACTTTACAAAATCTTGAAGACAGGAGTCTTCATGCATCTAACGGGAATCTTTACTTGGATAAAGACTTTTGGCCTGATATTTAGCCCAGTTTATTCTGTCAACCCAACCTAAGGATGTCATCTTTTGCATTACAGACCCATTTGCAGAGGAATGAGCCTGTCCCTTGGGGACAGGAGTGGCCAGAAGTGACAAACCATGTCATGAACTGGCCTTGCTGCATGTTTCCAATGAAAGAGGTAATGCATGTGCAGGGAGAGGCACTGAGCAACAATGAAAGGTGGGAAAAGCTTGGGTTGGATGGCTCCACATGCCTGTGACTTTCCAGAGGTGTTTGTTTACACTTAGGGTAGGTTCTTACTGTGTCACATTGTTGAAGTAAAGCTGTGCTGGAGTAATGTGATGAATAGGGATTACATACCTTCCCCTGGAAGTGGCCTGTGCTTGACATAAAGCAGTGAGCCCAGGTAACTAATTCTCTTTATATTTTGGGACAGAATGTTGGAGTCTGACTTCTCAGCTGTTTAGGGGCATGAGAGAGCAAACTACCTTTATCCAAAAGCTGGTTGAAGGGCTAACTTTCTTTAGAAGCTCTGCAACCCCTTGAGCTCCTGGGAAGATGAACCAGAGGGGCTGATACACTTTCGAAAAATCGGGTTACACTGTACTATTCATCAAGGTTGTTAGTGCTGTCCAAGCTAAGTTCCTGCCTTGTCTTCTGTAAACTCCTATGAACTGTCATGTAAAAAGCCAAATGGAAATGTCTGGTTCATGTTTTTATCCTCCCCTTTATTCATTGTCTTGTTCTGCTGCTTAAAGTGTCATAATACAGTGGGTCAGGAGTTATGGTACTTAATGTCTCACAAATGTAGGCAAGAAAAACTGAGTAAATTAGTTGCTGTGTTAGGTTGATTTTTTGTCCAGTGAATAAAAGCAACTTGTGCAGGTGTGAGCTGTGATGAATTTCAGCAGAGGCCATGGTGCTAAAAGTAGGATTGTGCAACACCCGATGGAGTTGCAGTCCATGCAGTCAGGGCTGTTTGGAGTGGCAGCAGAAAACTGAACCATGTGACATTTAGATAGGATGCAAAGTTATTTGATTTGCTCTTTTTAATCTTCTAGGGTAAGTTTTCATATGCAAGCAAAAGAAAATGGCAAGCAACATAAATAATAAGAAGTGAGAAGCTTGCCTGTAGTTGTAGCATTGTGTTGTCTGACTGTCAGGTGTCTTCTGCTGATGACTAAAATATTTTCCAAATTGGATACAGCTGGAGGACTGATAGGAAGCTGAGAGATGCTTAGTCCTGTAGTCAAACATATTGAGAATCTCTCTCCTCTTGCCCTTTTGGGACTGATAGGAAGCTGAGAGCTGCTTAGTCCTGTAGTCAAACATTTTGAGAATCTCTCTCCTCTTGCCCTTTTTCAAGGTGCCAAATACCTGTAAAGCCCTTAAATGTGCCAGACCTGAAGGGATATAAACCTGGTGAACTGAATTCCAGTAAGGAGTTAAAGGATCACACTCTGAAAGGAGCAGATAGACACAGTCTGATTGACTGCAGGGATGGATGCAGCATTCTGCCTGCTGAGAAGCTTGGCCACAGAAACTCTGTGGAACTGACTTCGGTGGGAAATCAGCATTTGGGCTGCTAATTTTGTGTGCGATTCTTTGTAAAATATAATCTTTACCATTCGTTCCTACAACGTGTTTTCTTTCTCTGTGACCACCACACAGTGTTTATTTGATCATGCAGAGAACCCACATCTTATCTGGTCTTCTAACTTTTTCCTTTTGAAAGAGATAATGAAGAGAGGGGGATCAGAGCAGAGGGGGAGATCAGAGCAGAGAGGGAGAGTGGTATAGGGAATAAGTATCCTATTTCCCCCTGCACTGTTTGTCACAGTTGAATATTAAAGTTTCTGTTATTTTCAGCAACTGTGACAGTGTGAGACTTTCAATTCTGTTTAATTTTGACTAGAGCTGTAGTTTTGGCTTTTTTTTTTTTTTTTTAAGTCTTAAGAAAGATACATGAGTTGCTCCACACTGGGAGGTTTACTAAGTTCAGGCAGTGCATACATGAATTAGAAACAAATAGGCTTAATTTCCTAAGGTCTTACAGGACTGTTAATGGTTAAGCATTGCTAAGGGACTGTGCTTTCTTTTAACCAGTTCTCTCTCCTTCATCTAGAAGAACAACATTTAAACTTCATACAGTCACTAGAAAAAAAAAAAGTTACTTTGTAAATGACCCTTGACTATATTGGCTCTTGTGGCTGACCCTAGGTTAAAGGATACCGAGATAGCTCAAGCCTGCTTTTTGTCAGTGTTTCCACTCTACAGGAACTCCTGGAGATGCCTTGGTGGGAATCCAGTGATAAAACTGGAGCTCATTTCTCACTTACAGAAAGGAAAACAAAACTGAGGAAAGAATGCTTCCTGCTACTCTTTGGTCAGTCGATAAGCTTAATTGGCCAGGCCTGCCTGCTGTACATTGATTGTGCCTACTAATAAAAGAGCTATTGATTGGCACTTTATTTAGCACTGGCTTGCATGGACTATAGTTCCTGCTAATGTTATTACTACATCAACCTTTTCCTGTTCCCCAGTTCTTTAGTGCAATAAATTATGTTAAATGCCACTAGTGTTTTATGTGTTGTTGGGCAGTTTTCTTTAGGTTTTTTGCCTTCTTAGGACACAGTGTGTCATCTCTAGTATGTGTGAAAATGTCTCGTGGGTTATAGGAGGAATGCAGATGCTAACTTGTTATGGAAAAGTACTGGGATTGTTATGCCTACACCTATGGACCTCAGAAATCAAAGAAATTGATATTCCTTGGCATCTCTTTAATGTGACTGTGATTAGTGAGCAGTGGTGGCAGGTTAATGGAGACAAATATCTCTATCTGGAAACTTGCATTGTCTTTGTAACCTTACTAGGACCAGTAGTGTCTTGCTTGTTAGAGGCCAGAGCATTGGTGCTGTGCCCATCACAGGAGCAGATCTGGGATCTTGCTGGTGAGAAGTGCTGCTCTTAATCTCAAGACAGAGTTTGGGGCTCAAACTGGTAACTGGTATTTTGGTAGACCTGGTTTTGGTCCCTGGTCTGCCACAAAAGATAGATGAACGATCCAATTTTCTGTGTTTCATTACAAAATGAATGTTGCTAGAGCCTAGCAAAAAGTTCTGCTTCAGTTGAGGTTCTCCCTATGCTACTGCAATGTGGCTGCTCAATGTGCTTTATAAAATAAAGGTCTTGGACAGCAATGGAAGCTCAGTAGAAATGAGCAAGAACAGCTCAGTATGAGTACGTAGTATTCTCTTTCTCTGGATGATAATAGCAAAAAAAACCCCTCAGCAGTCAAAATATTCAGGTTTTAAGTTGTACACTGCTTTGGAAGGAGTTTGTTTCTCTGAATTTCTCGATTACATTTATTTCTAATGGTTTTAAAAGAAACTTGAATTAAGAGTGCTTTTTTTTTAAAAAAAATCCAGCATTTTACATATCAAACAATAAGACTAAAAAAAAAAAATCCAACATTTTACATATCAAACAATAAGACTAACATATGAATCTACATGACATCCCAGAGAAATCAGTGCTTTTCACCACTCTAGAGGTTTAATCTGCAACACACCACGTGAGGATCCTGACTGAGGTGTGAAAGCCCAGGACCTTGGTTTTGATGCAATTATTGACTTCATAGAGCAGTGCTGATTTACAGCAGTTGAAGATCTGGCCCTGGGGAGACCTGACTTCCCTTGTGGTTCTTAGGAGTTTTAGAACTTCATTTTTCCTTCTCACTCCCACTATAATACATCCAATGAGGAACAAATTACTTTGTTTTGCCTAGTAGTACTCTGTTACAACTTTAGTGAGTTTCGCATTGCAATGTTTACTTTTCCTTTCAGTGTCTGAGCTTTGAACTCGAGGATATTGCCTTGCGTTGAAGTGCTTTTATGTATAGGAACACTTCTCATATCCCTTTGTATTTCATGAAGTCCTTGTTCCAGTGTTCCTATTGTACTATCTTCAGCATTGTGTCTCTAATTGTGAGTTTGGGTTTTTTTTTTTTTCTGTGGCAGCAGTTGTACATGGAATTGCATGGAGCTTGTCAGTTCTTTTGTCAGAAAATGGTACTGTGAGGAAGTGTCTCCCTGCACACACAATTGGAGCCTGTACACAACTTGCTCACAGGCCATGGTGCCATCTGCCCAGCTTTGTGGCTGGACTTTCCCTGGCAGCCCTCAGTCAGAGGGCTGAGTGTTGCAGTGTTCACCTCTCTCATGCTGCAGGGATTTGGCACAACACATATTCAGGTGGGCAGAGCTGTTGATGCAATTTACTGGGAGCCTCATGCTTCCCAGTGAGCACCTACCACCCCATGAGCCTGACCATTGCAGAGACATAGCTCTGTGGGGGCTCAGAGGTTTTACAAGCTGATTAAAGATAAAACTCACTGTAAGCAAGGCAAAACTTAGAAAGGAACAGAGAAAATACAGTATGTGTTTTCCATCTATTAGCTGTGTGTGCAGTTGAGAGGTGTAATGAATCTATCCCTGGAATTCCAGCTGCTGCTTGCTTAGCACACTCGTGGGGCAGCAGTGGAGTGGGGAGGTGATGCTGGCTGCAGTTGCTCCAGGTCTCTTTAGCCCTGCTGGGCTGCCCCAAAATACCACAGGAGAGGTAAGGGCTGGTGCTGTGCAGCACGGCAGGAGTCAGACTGCTGCTGGAAATTCGAAGCAGTGTGGAAAGTCTGCTGTGCTTTTGCACACTGTGACTTGCAGTGCTTTATAAATCTGTCAGCCTGGCTCCCTTTCACAGGGAGAGAGGGGAGGCTCTCTAGGATTACCCCCTGCCAAACTGCAACTGCCTATTCCAAACCCTGGAACAGCTAAAGCCAATGTTCAAATAAGGACTATAAAATATGAATGTGCACCATGGCCAGCTATTTTAACAGGGCTGTAACTACTGCAGATAATGTGACGACCCTGTGCCCTGCAGTTATATAAATGCTGGCACTGGAATACACATAGGAAATGCTCTTAGAAATATTTGCAAGAACCCAGAACAAACTCTGGAATAAGATCCATAATAGAAGAGGTTAGGAAAGTGAGGATGTACTGGCAAACAAAATAATGTTAACCCAAAAATCACAGAACTTGAACATAGGTCAGAAATTGGTGTCTTCTGCTGTTAGGGTTCCTTCCTGCTGTTCTTCCAATCTGCGCTTGGCTCCTGGAGGAAAGGTTCCATTCTTTAACTGGGGCAAGTTAGAAATCAGCAAGCTAATTCCATAATTATTTTTCAAGAAGCAAAATGCAGCTTTACAACTTGCATTCGGATATATCAGGGTGTGTTTGACAGGGCTTCATACCTCACAGTGCTCCCAAGGCAAGTATTAATTGCCCCATAAAACACACTCTGTCATGTCTTGTGGCTCAACGTGTTACAGGTCTGTGCAAACTTGTTTTATAGCCCTAACAGCCCACTACTGCTTCTGAAAAACGTTTTCCTTTTAATGGGGGAAAGAAAAACAACATTTAAAAATATTATAACAGTGACAAGGAAGAAAGAATGCTATAGAATTTCCACTGGCCAGAGAAGCTGTCACAGATTAAACACCTGTTATAAATGGGTGCACATATATTATTTGGTATTAAGGAGCCTTCTGTGTAGAGAACAAATCCATCTCCTTTAATTTGAGGTCTTACCTGATATCTGGGCCAAATGTTGCCGTAATTTGATTCAGGGTGTAAGTAGGAGAGGGCATGAGCAGCTGCAGCCACATCCCATGGCTCAGTGGTGCTCCAGTTAAGCTGTGCCTGGTGCTCCAGAACATGCTATGGGCTTCACAACCTCATGGCATGTGAAAGCCACTTACTGTGGATCTGACTCTTATTTACCCAAGATGTTTCCACAGTAATTATGGCAACTGAAAACAACACAGTGGACCTCTTGACTATTGAGAATTGTAATTGTCCTTTCCAAGTCTTCTAGTTCCCACTCCCACGTCTCCAGGAATGAGAGTGAGCAAGCCAGCAAGGAGATTATAGCCTAACCCCAAAGATTTACACATGGTGTAGCTTCACTGAGGTAAAAAAAAGGATTATTTCCAGTGTCTAATCACAAGCATGTGGCTGAGCCTGTGTGGTGCCAGGCTCCAAATAGAGGAGAGGGTATCCCTGTGTATACATGCTAGTAGGTGTATGGAAGTAGTACCTGGAGGGGTGTTTGACAATACATCCTTCCTCCTAGTTTAGGTGCCTGTGCTGCAGAACAAGTCTGCCTCTATGCTGAATATGAAGAGATGCTCTTCCCAATCACCTGGAAGACTGTGTTAGATTTCCTTCCTCAAAAATATTTCTGGAGTTGATGATCAGAATAAGCTCAGCTCCTTGTCTCATTCCTTCCTTGTTGTTGTTGATATTTTAATTCTGGGCAAGCCCCAATCAGGGGATTGGAACTTGCTGTTCCTCTTTAAAAGGTATTTTTAGCCCATTCCTCCCTGTGCAATAAGTAGTTAATACTGGGTTTAGTACCTGCTGTGCTGTGAGTTATTACCTTTGTGATATGGGAGCATTTTATAGCCACTTTTTACTCTGTACCACTGGCAAAATGATTTCATGATGTGTATAGATGTTGAAGATTCAGACCTCAGGTTTGTCAATGTGTTGCCAAGTATCTAGCATAGGCACCCAATTAAACTGTAGTTTAGTTTTTCTTGGTTTGTACTTTGCTAAATCTGGATGATTTTTCTCCTTTTAGCTCAAAAGTGAGGAAAGATCCAAAGATATTAAAATGACAAGTCTCTGGAAAGGAGATCCAACTGAAGTTTACTCATTAAAGACTGCAAAAATATAATTTTCTCTACCAAAGCGAAGCTGAGGGTTTTGCTGATGTTTGGACTGGAGTATTTGTGTTGCTTTCTTTGCTATATAATATACACGAGTTCTGTCTGTAATAAGTATACAGTATTTTCAGACACTGCTGCTGCACAGCAGTTAAGCAGGAAATTGTTTTTATTTGGAAGTAATGTGATGTGAAGTGAAAGGATACTCTAATTTATGAATAAGTAAATCTTGCTTTTACAAGAGTTAATTCTATGATGTATAAATATTTTTCATTTTGCAGTTGTAAAATCAGTTGTAGTTAGAACCTAATTCACAAATGTTCTGAAGATTTATGAAGCATTCCCTTTGTGTTCTCCTCAGGACACAGAAGGAACGTGCTGCTTCTGCCCATGTAAATTATCCCTTGTGAAATCCATTTTTTGTGATTTATCAATCCTCTCTACCCTTGCTAGCAGGCTAATGTATCTGAGAGCTACAGCATGTAACAGTCCCTTAAATCAAGGAGAAATAAGGAGGTTTGTTAAAACAGATTAAGAAGAAGCTGAAGGGGGCAGCTCCCCAAACCACTACTCATGTCAGTGTGCTCACTGCTTCCAAGAGCTCCAGTTCTAGAAGAGCTTTGTGTGCTTGGCCCCATGTTGTCTGGTGCTCAGCCCCTTTCTGCTGCAGCTCAGCACTCCTCTGCTCCAGAGCAGGGGTGGGAGGCTGAGGAAGGAGCCAGTTTTGAGGTGATAGGAAATGCATCTTTCGGATGAAAAAGTAGGACCAGGAGAAAAAGTTTGAGGAAGACACTGATGCAGTTTAAGACTGACACCATAAGAAAACTGTCTCTTGCCTGTCAGAAACAACAGCAACAAAAACCAAAGCAAAACACCCCACAAACAAAATGTGTATTCAAATCCTGTGATTCCCACGGCTTCAAAGTGAGCTCACGCAAGGATCGCGGCGTGGCACGCGTTATGGGAAATCTTGTCACTTTGATGCACAGTATGTCTAAGCCTTCAAAAAAAGTTTTATGATCCCAAATAGTTTTGTTTAAGCTTCAGCTTCCTGTCTGAGCCTTGTCACCAAACTCTCAGGTCGTGTTCATGGAGTTAATGCTTTCACAGGCAGTGGCTCCCTGTCCAGTTAGAGCTCCAGGAGGTTCCATAATTTCAAGATGGCACCTTGGGCAGAACATTGGAATATTAAGTTTTCCTTGGGGCTTTTCTTGGATACTGCTGGAGCATTTTCCCTAGTAGTACTTGGGAAGGTGTTCATGGCCAGGTAGAGAGCCTGAAATCTGATAAAAGTGAGGCTATCAAGAATTATTACCAGCAAGGCTCAGTTGGGAAGAAAGAACAGAGGAGACTGATTTTTTTTTTTTTTTTTTT
>NW_008689631.1:36222-61222 GCF_000695815.1 Acanthisitta chloris
CTCCTCAAATAGGGCAGTTGGCAAGGCCAGGAAACAACAGTGAGAAGCCTCAGCCTGAAGGCATGGAGAGCCCTCAGGGGACAAGGTCAAGGACCAGAGGGTCTGACTCTGAAAGGGAGACAGGAGAACACTGCTGCTGCCTGATGAGAGCCTGGAATGACAGGGAGACTCTGTGAAGCATCTGGGCTGCAAAGTATTTGGGAATATTTTGTTGCTAGACAGACCAAATTAATTTTTCATGGGAATGTCAGTGGGAGTAGCAGGATTCAAGATGTTTTAAAATTAGGCATAAAGCAGATACGTTGTTAATCTCTGTGCTTGTTATCAGTGGAAGAAACCGCGTGGCTTTGAGGGAAGTGGCTTGTTCAGTTCACATCTGACTTGCATGAGCTTGTGCAAAAGCAAAATTAGCTTTCTATGCATGTCCAAGCAATGCATATGTGGGTTTTTTTAGTGATGGGATTTAGCAAGATGAATTTGAATTCCCATGGTAGGTCAGTTGTGTTGTTACACACTGGCCATGTAAGCTACATCTGGTAGTCATGGGTGTGCATGTGTATGCAGCTCATCAGGCCACATGAAGTGAAACTTTGGCCAAGTCTGCAACAGTTCAAAGAATTCTGTTAGAACAGTAAAGGGACTTTGTTCAGTTTGGCATTGTTTGCCTTTAGGCTGTGGTTATGTTTGAGTATATGAAGATGCATAAAGTAAGCAGATAGTTTTCTCTAGAAGTATTATAACTTATCTATTAGGCACTAAATAATCAGTAATAGCAAATAATAGCAATGTAATTTGCTTGGTAAATTACTGGAATCTGTAACTTTCATAGTCCAGTGCAGCAGTTGAGACTGCAACATGCAAGTGTTGTTTGGACTTAGGATTAAAAGTGACTTTTGCTGGCTAGATGGTACAGCTCATATAACATCAATCTATTCCTTCTCTTGCCAAGTGTGTCAAATAATTTGGTGGTTGGTGGCTCAGATAGCACTTATGATGAAGGGGAAAACAGCATTACAGAAGTAGGAATGTAGTGTAATAGTGAATCGAAGTTGAATAGAATAGTTGAATAAAATGCAGTAGTAAATTACAGGGAGTTGTTTGTGAAGCAAAGAAAAAGAGTCTGAAATTAAATTCTGCAGCTTTGGAGTTGCAGCTTCATATAATCATAGAATCATCAAGGTTGGAAGAGACCTTTAAGATCCTCAAGTCCTACTCTCAACCCAACACTACCACTGTAACTCCTAAACCAACAAACTGTGTCACCCAGCACCAGACCCAAACAACCCTTAAACACCTCCAGGGATTGTGACTCTACCACCTGCCTGGGCAACCTATTCCAATGCTTGTTGCAGTGGTTTTGAAAATGGGATGAGTTAGTGTGTAACAGCTAAATCCCCACTCACTTCGTGTCAGGAAAGGAACTTTGCTGAGATACAATTTGTTACAACTTCTAAGTTTGATTGTCATTAGCAGGAAGTACCCAGGGCTCTTCCCTACTGGTAATTCCCAGAAAAAGATTTTTGTATGTAGAAGTTGTGCAGGTGACTGTACATGTGGATTATAAAATATTTTTGGCATCAGTTTGAGAGCCTATTGAGAAATAGGCTCTTGAATATTAATGGACATAAGATGATGTTTGGTAGCAAAATGTTCCTACCAAATTCATTCAGTGGTGTGGGGGAAATGAAGACTTAAGAGCTAAGCATATGCTTATGAATGCAAACATTTATTGACTAGTTTGAGACAACTCAACATTTAAATCACTAGTAGCATCTTTTAATATTGATTAAGGTAAATACTCCACTGATAGCATTAGTCAATATATATATGTGTAAATCAACACGTGATGTTTTTACTGGATGTTTAATGTTTTTGAGTTATGCTCTTCTGGTTCTGAAACAAGGAACTGGAGGCTGGAAATCATTTTGGTCCTGACAAAAGGTGCTGCCTTTCTTAAAACATTTACATTTTAGGTAATTGGCTGCAGCACCTGACAGCACTGCTGTAGCCTGATTGAAGTTGTGTCCCAGCAGTGGCACCATAAACCACAGCACCTAGAGTTCACACCCAGGGCAAGTTTGGAGGGGGAAGGGAGGGCATCAAGTTTTTAAAGCTGCAATGTGATACATAATGGATCAGTAACCGGATCATTTTGAATAAAATCCATTGAAATAAATCACGTCACATTTAGGAAAATGTTTAGCTGTAAGAACTGTTTGGCTAGAAGTCCAAAGCTAGTCAGTCAGGGTAGCTTGATCTGTGCCAAATTAATGAATATCAAGCCATGTCCATGAATATTTAATGGTGGGAACTAATATCATTCTCATGGCTTTGCTGCTTTCAACCCTCTAGCAGCTTCCATGTTCTTGCCCAAAGCATCGGAGCCTCCACAGGGGAAATACCGTGGATGTCACATCTCATGATGCTGTCACGTGCATTACTTACCTAAATATCACTCTTACCACTCGCTATTAAACTGATGATTACCCTGAAAAATAGTTTCAGTACCTGGTTATTGAAGCAGCATAAGGGTTTAGGCCAAGCTCAGGCTGTGGTTTCACCTCTGCTAGTACATGGCTGAAGATTACTGTTACTCACAGTTGCTGTGGAAGAATAAGCTTTTACCAAAAGAGAGACCTTTTTTTCCCTGTTACTGATTCCTGAAATAAGTTTTCACCTTCCTGTGAATAACCACAAAATATTACCAAAAGCCTCAAAATGGGTGAATATACCAAAACAGATAAGAAACTCAAATCCCAGGAAGTCCAGGACAACTTGCCATTCACCTTTTACAATTATATGTTCATTGGCATATTCATATGATCTGACTCTCCATGGAATTGTAATTTGATGACACTAATGCTTATAGAGGAATAATTTTTTCACTGGGGAGAAAAATGTAGCAGAGCCAATTTGGGTGATGGCATAAGTGATTCAATGGTTTGAATACTAATAAAAATTGAAATATCTTAGTAAGGGTTAATTGAAGGGCTTTTTTTTTCCAAGCCCACTTAGCTAAAAGTAATTAAAAGGGAGGAAAAAACCCAACATAATTGAGGCTATTGATATTGGTGAGGGTTAAAAAATAAAAAATGCAGTGTCAGTTTCTGTCCTTGGAGAGCGTGCAGAACCCTCAGGCACCATATTCACAGTCATTTCAGGCAAGTAAATAACAAAAAGAGAAAAATATCTTAGGCCATTGCCTGGAGAGGGGCTTAAAAATATTAAGAAAGAAGACAAGAGCAATAAACAGTCCTTGCAGCTTTCCCTGAAGCAGGAAGACTGTCAGGAATAGCTTTTTAAAAATAATAATACAAAAAAAAAAATCCAGGAACTTCTGGGCATGAATGAGCTTAGCTCTGGTGATGTTTCAATGACATACATCAAAGCATACCTTCAATGTGTAAATTTGCCTGACACATTTTTAAAGTCTCCGTGGGGCATTTGCTGCTGTTATCAGTTAGACCTGAGAACCCTAATTATATTACATTTGGAATTTGATGGCCTGTTTTATGCAGGAGGTCAGCCCAGACTGTAATGGTCCCTGCTGGCCTTGGTATTTATGAATGTAATGAGTAAAGGGTCTCATCCTGCAAACACTCAGGCAGCTGAGGATATTAGCATCCAATAGGTGCCTTCAGTAACATTAACCACAGGGCTCAGTGAAGTTATATCTGTAAGTATTTTGAAATCAAACCCTGAATATCTATCCCTATTTCCTTACCCTGAAATATTTACTGCTAAAATAGAAATGTACAACATTTTTTAGATATGTTTTACATAAGAGATGGTTTGAAGTTACTCCTTAGTTCTGCTCATGTCTGCTTAGATGCATACTGTTAATGCAACATGAATTTATGTAATGGTGAGGTATTTGGGCTAGAGAGAAACTTTCCTTCTGCCACAATGAGAGTCACCAGCTCACTTTATGGGCCGTTTGCAGACTCACTGGTACCCTGTTGTCTCACATGAGGACATTTCACTCTCATATCTTGGATCTGCTCCATGAGGGAGCTGACACATTTTAGCTTTCTCTGTCACCTCAGGGTGCTGCTAATGACTTGCAGGTTGTAAGATGCACCTTCCCCTTGATGCCTCTTCTAGGTTATTAACTTCTTTGATGCAACAGTGTCAGGAAATAATGTCAAAACTCCAATCTTCTTAAAAGCCTGTTGTAGGGAGTTGAAAGAAAACTCAAAATAACAGTAATGCAGAAAAGTTGGGTAGAAGATTTTTTTTTTCTCTACTCATTCAATTTAGTATGCAGTCAGAACTGAGCCAATTTAATGACTTTCTTGTTTATAAGCATATAAAATTAAGAGGTACTGGTTCTCTTACTTATGAAGATTAATTTAATATCAGATGTAAACCCTAATGTATTCTGTCATAGCTTTTGTTGATAGTTTTATGTATTTCAGTCTTTTCTGACTAAGTCTCTTAATTGTGAGTAGATCAAGAGCCACTTAGTGTAATTCCCATCCAAAGCTAAGCAGAGAGATTGGATATTGGTTCTCCAAGGAAAATCTAAATGATACAGTACCAAAGATAACTTACCTGGCACCACCTTTTCTCTGGCACTAACCAGAGATCAGAGCTTGTCCTTAGCAAACAATTTATTGGCAGAGCTATATCAGACTAGACAGCAATCTCTGCTGTGTCAAGGGTTTAAGAAGGGTTGGTGTTTTGCAAGAGAAATATATAGTCCTGGTTGTCATATGTAACTCTGAATTGGGTGATCAGCACTTAATCTTTGTGTGATAAAACCACTGCGATTTGAACACAAAACAAAACAGCTTGAGGGAGTCTGGAGTTTCAAACCTGACAGTAATCCAAGAGTTTTAGTTCACAAGCCTGAAATGAAACATCTCCAAAGGGTCTGGTGGTGGAAGTATGTGTTTAAAGATGAGTCAGACCCGCAATTATCCATTAGGTTGGAGACTCCAAAATGGGGGCAATGAAGACTGCCCATTCTTTTGTGGCAACTTTCATCTGGTGCTAAATGGTTTAAAGATAAAATGAGGGGAATGTTCATGAAGGAGGGTTATGAGAAAGATGGGGGCAGAATCCTGCCTGGTTGTGGCAGGACAAGGGATAAAAGTTTTAAATTGTTTTCAGATTAGGTATAAGGAAGAAAAGTTTTACAATGAGGGTGGTGAAACTGGCACATGTTGCTCAGAGAGGTGGTGAATGCCCCATCCCTGGAATCATTCAAAGTCAGGCTGGATGGGGCTCTGAGCAACCTGGTCTAGTTGATGTCCCTGCTCATTGCAGATGGATTGGACTGGATGACCTTTAAAGATCCCTTCAACCCAAACTTTTCTATGATCTGAAAAGTAGTGGGAGGGAACTCAAGTAGAGTTCAGACTCCATACCATTCACACAGCACATCTGCTAATGCTGTTGCTGCATGACTCTTTACTTGAGCAACTAGTCATATGAGTCTACATAGCTTGTCTGCAACTGTGCCCATCTTAGTGTGTAGAAAAGAGGAGAGAAGATGAGGCAGACCTAGAAGAGTGGGAGCTGCAGGTACTCACAGCCTGCTTGGTACCAAATTTTCATTTATGCTTGTAACATTGATGGAAATTGGTTTGTGTTAGTAACACAGATGCATTTACAGGTCCTAAATTCTTCTCTAGAGAGAAGGAGTTATAGGAGGAGCCTCAAAGGTGTTGCCAGCCTTTCCTGGGACATCCAGACTTTCTTGGAGATAGCTGGAGTTATTAATAATCCCTAAGCACTGGCACTGGACACAGGCCACAGGACAGGTTCTTCTCAGTATGGATGTAAACTTGCACCAGGGAGGGAAGCAGGGACTTGGGGATGTGAGATGAAGGCTTTGAAGTGCTGAAGAGAACTGAAAAACCTGAGGTCAGAAGGCAACTTTTGCCAGGAAAAGTGTCTCACAACTGCTCCATCTCTGAGCTTTGGCTTGATGCCACAATCTAAGCCTAAATAATTTGTGATGGGATGACAAAACCTCCTTTGGCTTTCATGTTACACTGCACCTTCTGAATTTTTTAAGGATTGAGTCCTAGCTGCTTTGTATGTGGATGGTTTTACATTTAATGAGGTGCTGCTAATTTTCAGTTTAGTCTATTTATTCTTTGTTATGAAGAGCAGAAGCAGCTGCTAATTCCCCTTGAGACTCTTCACGTAGAGTACCTGCACTCACCTATGTGTCCTCATAAATTGTTTCCTGAACTAAAATGAGCTCTCAGTATTCATTTACTTGCTTTTGGCAGATTTAAGTGGGAATATAAATCTGCATCCGCTTTTTGATTCACAAATGTGTTTTATTCCATAAAGAATTCATATGGCCACATATGAAAACTGCACCTCTGTTTCTGCTAAGTTATAGTCTTTCCTTTCCATCAGATTGTTTCTCTCCTCTGCCCCCATTTGCTGCTCCCTTATTGCTAAATAACAGTAGTTTTAGTATTGCCAGAACAGAATATTCACTAGCAATTCTCAATTCTGACATCCTAAAGCCCTAGAGTCATATTTCAGGCCTGGATGGCACTTAAAGGCCCATAATCTTTTGCTGAATGGGTTTTGCAATACGCAAGCTGAGGCAAATTATTCAGTTTAAGGACCTGAGCTGCTCCGGGAATTCAGGGCTGGAATGTGGCACACGCTGTTGTTTTTAATTATTTATTTATTTAGAAAATGTTTGAGCAGGAAAACCTGCAGGGATGGAACATTTCACATATCGTTAGTTCCTGGCACTGCAGCCTTGGAAAAGAAAACACAGCCATTACACCATCCTTGGCATTCAAGCTCAAGTACAGAGTGGAGAACCCAGAAAAAAACCAGTGGAGAATGGGAGAGGGTTGGGGGCAGAGGAAGATCTTTGTGAGGTCAATCACTTTGCAGTCAAGGAGATTGGGATTTAGTAAAAATAAATAAAATCCACCTATTGGGCTGATAATAAGTGGCTTGATTTGTTTGATGTGAAAAACAGATATTGAGGAAAAAAAAATACTGGTTATGACCTGGTGAGTCCTGGCAGTTTTCCCTGTATGGTTAGGGAAGACTCTTTCAGGGCCTCTGGTGCACTTAGAAAGTGGTACTAGAATGAATTCAAATGCCCCTTCTGCACCACAAAGGGTGTGTGGTGAAGGATTGGACTTCTGTATTGTCTGGGAAAACATTTCCTAGATATTGCAAAGATATATCTGAATAGAGTTAATAATTTTATGCTATGGCTAATAAAATATTCTCACTGGTGCTCCAGTAAGTGAGTTTAAGGATTCCTTTTGTGAGCTGCATCTGTGATGTAACATGATACAGGAATATGTAGGTAGCCTTACTGTTTCCTATGTAAGATGTAAAATAAGTCTTTAACTATGGCAGGACTTCCTTAAACCTCAGATAGAGGAAAAAAGAAGATATGTTTTGTATAATTAATGCTATAAATATATTGAAATATAGTCTTTTTTTTCTTCAGTTCATAGAACTTAGTCTGTTTCTGCATGTATTTTTATGCTGATGAACCCAGTAATTATTTTATGTATCTTCTTTTCCCCTATGAAATTCATGAACTCCAGGGTTAATTTGTTGGTTACTCCAGGATCCTGCCCTTATTACAACAGGAGTAAATGTTGGCTTGTGATTTCAGGCAGTGCAGGTCAGTTAGGAAATCAGTCCTGAGTATTCAGATTTTCAGTTGAGTATGGTGATGTCTTTTATTTCCTCTGCTGGAAAAGTTCTGCTCTGTAACGAATTTTTGCATTGAAAGCAAAATATGTGGGAATATTTCAGGGGCAGGTTTGTAAGTCTGGAGTTTTTCAAATCAAGATGCATAATCAGAAGTCTTACATTTATCAGGCTTAATGTTTAAATTAACTTCTGTTGAATTGGTTTTTGGTTACCTTTGCAATAATAAATATAGAAGGTGCTGTACAGATGGGGCAGCAATCCATTTGGTATGTTTCTTGCTCAGTTTACATTATTTGAATCTATAATTCTCTGAGTTGTGAGACACCTGAAGATATTTGCAGGCTAAATTTTGAGCTTTAAATGCTTAATTTTTTCATTTAAAAGATCTTTTTTAGACAATATTATTTTCTGATAATAATATGAACATGAGAAAGCAGAGGATAGTGCAGTAACCATCCAGATGTAAGGGGCCAAATACATGCTAAGACTGTAGTTGTGGAATCAGGCTGTTTTGTACCAGCTCAGAATCTAGTGCAAATTTCAAATCTCTTTGGTGTGAAAACTTTGTAGCTCAGTAAAGCTACTCAATCGCATTACAGACATCTATTTTATATTGCTCAGTTGTTTCTTCTGTTCCAGGGTTTACCTAAAATTACAGGAGAAATTATCCTTTCTAGCCTTATTACTCTTCTTTTTGGTGTCACATCCATTCAGTAGCCTCACTCCTGCCCGTGGTGCTGTGTGTGCTGGATTTCATCAGCCTACTCAGGGACTGACTGGTTGGCACACGCTGCTGCTGCTTTCTGGCAATGCCAATGTAGTTTAACTTCAGCAACCTGAAGGACCAGTGGTGCCAACAGTTTAAAGGCATAGCTCTCATTGAACATGAAGTATTTAAACTCATATGGTTTTCTACCCCCTGGTAAGAAAGTGTTGGCAGCTTTCACCTTGGAGCTCTGATCATCTACTCTTTTTTTTTTTTTTTCTTTTTTTCCTCTCTCTCTCCCCCTCTCCACCAAAGTTTGTGCAGGCTAAGCTAGCAGTGCCTGGAGTGCCTTCTTCATGGAGCTGCTCAGACATTTCCTGCCAGATGATAGGCCTCCTGGAAAAGGGAATTTTATCACTTCTTGTTGGGATTATTTTGTGTATAGTAAATAGCTATAAACAGCTTTTTGGCTGTCAGGAGCAGTTTAGGTGGGATAACTGCAATTAAGACACTGCTGTCAGAAAACTATTTCAAGTTTACTTTGCTTAATCTTTTAGAAGTCCATATTTTTTGGAATTCTTTTGGCTGCAGTTCTTATAGAAATTCAATATTTAGCAAAGGAACTAGTGGTACCAGTGCTATTAACTGAACTTGAGTTTTGCATGCAGGTACTACACTGGTATGAGCATGTAGCTCTGCTGAGGTCTCAGCCAAGACTCATGACTCTCAAAACTGTTGGGTTTGTGGTTCACTCCACTCAGTCTGTCAGAGAGGTTTGTTAAGCTCCTTCCATAAAGCATTGGCTGAAAAAACTTATCCCTGTTCATGGGCACTAAGAGCACACTCAGATGTTGGGGGCAAGCCCCGAGCACTACTGTTCCCACCAAGGTTGCTCTCCTGTCACAGGCACCCACTTACTGCCTGGCACAGTCTAGACATATGGTACTAGCCTGCAGACAAACCAGGTATGAGGTGTAGGCACAAGCCAAAATGTGAAATAATTCGACCATCCCTTTGCTGATCCAATTGAGTTGCTGAGAAGTTGAAAGAGTGCTCAAATCTTGGCTGTCTGTTTAACTGATCTCCATAAAAAGGCAGCAGTCTGACACTGACAGTTATGTTCCTCAAGGTGTAAGACTGAAGGATGAGTGAGGAGCTTGGCTATCTGGGCTCATGCATTTTATCAAGTTGACTGTCTAAAGCATGTAATTTTGCCAAGCACTTCACTGTACTTTGATGGAATTCACTGTTGATGTACATAATTTTTGCCAAGCACTTCACTGTGCTTTGATGGAATTCACTGTTGATGTACCATACATGATAGCATCTAACTAATTTCCTTTCTACCTGGAATAGGCAGTGCTGGTGATACCAGTTAAGATATACAGATATGGGTTGTGTTGTCTACATTAAAAAATTGTATGTGTATCATTGGACACATTATTCTTGGCATTTTGGCATGGATCACTGCCTCCAGAAACATTTTGAAGGATTTATATGCTTTTGCACTGTTAAACTGTATCATATTTCCTGTATTTGCATTGGCCTAAATTGATTGAACTTAGCTAAAACCTTGGATTTTGTTTAACTTACTGGTGGAAATTTATTTTAATTGTATAGCCAGATACATACAAAGTCTTGAAAATCTGGGTGTGAAGAATCAGCTGCTTGTTTGTTTAGAGCATCCCAGGAAGAACACAGTGTTACAGAGCTTTGAAATAGATTAGTCCTAAAGCCATAAAAGCGTTGAAGACAAGAGTTACCAGTGTTGTCAGGAAGACTGTCCACTTAACTTGGGCTTGAACATTCTGAGAACATATAAAACATTTGCTGTTTTGCATGACACGTCCCAAATGAGGGTGAATTCAGTGGGTTATGCCTGTAAAGGCACATCAGTGTCTTCTGGCTGGATCTGAGGATCTGTGGCTGCAAACCCAACTGGAGCACAGAGAGGTGAGAGGAGGCTACTGTAGATGTTTCAGGGGTCTGATGGATGGACTTGCTTTGTGTTTCAGAGAAACATTCAAACTTTACTGAAATTAATTGGGAGACTCCTGGATTTAAGTTGGATCTCATGTCAAGGCCCTCAAAGAGTTTGAGTCTGGGTCTCAGTGGCAGCTTTGAGAAAGGACATGCTATTTGGAGAGGAGGGGGAAAAATAAGCCCCCATAACAAAAAAAATCCAAACAAACAAAAAACCCCAACCAATCAAAAAAACCAAAACTGAAAAGGGGAATAAAGATAAGACATATTTAGAAATCTTATTAAGAAAAAAAAGACAATTCAAATCAGCGGTGAAAGATGTGGATACTTAGTGTTGCCAGAGATAATCGCAAGTTACTTCTAAGCAAAGTGTGATTTATATTTTAAAGACTTTTTTTTATTTATTTGCTTCAGGGATTTGTAAATATAAATTTTCATGTAAAGTGTCTTCATACTTTGAGAACCTTTGTCTTCCATGTTTGGCTCTCTTTGTGAAGAGTTACTTCATCCAATTATGCAGTACCAATTAGATGCACTAAATTTCACTTTTTCAGACTTGTTTTCCAAGCAGTTGTCTCCAGGAGGGAATTCGCCTGCATGTGGCTGAGGTGTGTGTTTATTGTAGCTTTGTTTTCATGGGCAGTGAAGTTCTGAGAAGTCATTTCCTTCAGGTTTGATGCATCCTAGTTGCTTATATGAATTGTTTCCCAAGGTACAAGATAGATTGATTAGTCAGAGAAAGATCTGACCACAGAACAAAAAGTAATTTTCTTAGCTTAGAAAGATGTCATTGCTGTTCATTCCTAAAATATGTCAGCAGGACCAAAGGTACATCTAGTTGGATTTGGAGATGGTCATGGCTGTTCTTGGAGGTCTAATGTGTCCAAACTGAAATAGTCTCTAAAATACCAATGCTGTGATTTGGGGGTTATGAATGTAATAGACCATAGTTGAGGCCTGTGCAGCCAATTCCAAAGATTTTTGGTTTAGATTAAGGCTCCCTATATATAAGATGTCTTACTTTCTTCCCTTTTAGCATCCTAAAAATATTATTAAAAATAGTTTTAAGCCAAACTCCTGTGTTGATGCAGTAAGTGTAATAATTGACTGATGAATGCTGATTTATAGTATTTTTATGAGTGGTTTAATTTCATGTAAGTGTTTCATATCAGAGCTCAACAGAATTGGTCCCCATGTTGAAGTTGTCTCTTCCATTGTTAGAGGTAAGTAGGTAATATTTTGGAGGAATTAATGGAAAAAGAAAAATGCAGATTAGCATGAGAACAAAGCTCAGGTGGACTGTGATGTCTTTGCAAGTCAGAGATGTAAAGAGCTATTGAATCTGAACCTCTGTCTCATGAATCTTTTTCCCACTGTGATATGGAGATTGTGCACTTTCTGAGTTCAGTATTCTCTTTGGTAGAGAATAATGAATTATATAAAAGGTATTTTCCCTTTATTAGGTGTAAAATGAAAAAATAAAATGGGATCCAGGCTGCATTTTACTGTACAGACTTCATCTGCCAAGGAGGAGAGCCTTTGGTTTTGTTTTGGGTGGAGTGTTTTTGATAGGTGTCTCACACCTCTTTGTGTGGAAGTTCTATCCCAAAGATCACAGAGGGATGCTTTAAAGAATTAAGCTTCTACCACTGCTAATTTTGCATATCTGGGAGGCAAGGCAATGAGTTATCACCAAAATACACCTGTTCAGTATTGGAGATGCAATTGTCCTTCAACCCAGATGCTCCTGACAGGGGAAAAACTGTTTTACTGAAGTGGGCAAGACAACCTGCCACTTTCTTCAGCTAAGACAAGGAAAAAAATGAATACATTTAATAAGAGGAACACATTATGTACGTGACTTCCTCTCATGTGTTTTCTTGCTCCATAATCATCTTTTAAATATTAAAAGATGGAAAGAAAAGATAAGTTTGTGTTATAAAATCATGGCTCTGTGTTGGCCCTCGGCTGGTGATGGATTTATTAACCAGTACATCCTGTGTGCATGTTCACACAGTAGGTTACCAGCACAAGTAAGAAGGATGACGCAGAGGGCGTTTGCCACCACAGTTTCAAAGACATCCACATGAAGCATTTTTTATCAAAATTGGCTTCAGCCCTTTAGTGAGAACCACCCTAACCTTGTAGACCCATTGCCAGCAAGGCATTGGAATGCTTTAGCTGATGGATGGCTGGAAGGTCTAGTGAGATAACAGCAGAAAAGAATATTGAACATAAAAGAAAATTTTTAAAAAAAGGATAAAAATTATTATTCCAGTTTCTGGTTTTGGTCTTCCCATTATGTGTCATATAAGAATCAAATGCTGAAAGCATTTTTGCCTAAATTTCTCACTTAGTAATGAAAGTGCAGTGGCCATAAATTAACAGTGTCACCTGGAATATGAAGAACTGTTTACAGAAGATGGTAAACTGCAATTATTCAGGTCAACATAAACGAGATTTATTTTTGTAGTTTGTCTCATTAATTTCATATATCAGAGTCACAGTATTGTCTGGAATATTCTGCATTATTAGTGACATTTTATTAAACTCTATAATCCAGTTGAAAATAGCAATTTGAAATACCTTGTTTATAGGACTTGGGCTTAAAATGTATTCCTGTCTGAGCCTTTGTGCATGTGTGTGAGAAGGAGAGAGTGAGACATTAAAAAAAGGAAAGCAAATTACTTTAGGAGTTACATCTTCTTTCAATGAATAGTAATTTAAATACAAGACCCTTTTAGGGGCTTTAGAAATGAGGCCACTGAATCTGTTTTGATCTGGATTCTTTACAGCCGACAAAAGGGTTAACTGCCTGGAAGAAGGTGGGCATTGCTAAGCACATTTTGTCTATGAGATAAAGATCATATGAAAATTTACATGTTAATGGAACATTTAAGGGAAAAAAAATTGCTCTTTGTCAATTGATTGTATAAATATTTTATCTAGTGTAATATTAGAGGAAGGCAAGCGTGAAGGCATTCAGTTTGAATAGTTTTTGAGAGGAAAATTAGGACATTATTGTTGAAGAAATAATATAAAATAGGGAGTTACAAGCACTTGATCTAAACTGTAAAAACCTTTCATGCACTCTGGCAGAAAGAGCAGATTAAATCCATAATGAAATGGGTAACTTTAGGCCTGCATAAATTTCCAAGCAGTCTCAGTTTCCCAGGAATCTCTCCCTGCTAGATTAATGGCTAGCAGCCTGCCACATAATGAAGTGGTTTGCCTTGGCAATGTGCTCATGAATTTATTATGGTGTCCACAAGTGTGCTATATGGCCTAGACATCTTTATAAATCCTGGATTTAGAGCTGCAGCGATGAGCCATTTCAGTCCTAATGGTGAGGTTGATTTATCACTGTGGTCCTCCACTCCACCCTCCAACCCCCTCCCTGACAGTTATAAAAGGAAAATACAGGTCATATCACTGATGGAAATGAAATGTGAAGGTAATTAGATAATGCCAAATGGATATGGGAAAAGGTGCACTGCTGAAATTTTAAATATGTTGGTAATTTTTTCCTTGGAGCAATTATATCAGGTTGATTTATTTTTACAGTTTATAATCACTTAACTACCTGTGGCTGATTTTAACCAGAGCTTGTGCCTTTGGAGACAAGAAGTAGAGCTTTTCAGCCCATGATTGTTTATTGTAAATTCATTTATCTCAAAATACCTAATTTATTATGCAATTTACACAAGTCACAGCTCATTGCTGATGGGGAATAATGATTACCCATTTGGCTCCTTGTAAACTGTTCTCTGTGGCTTTATAAAATAATCAACAGTCAAAGCCACAAGGATTTAAAGAATTCTATGTAATGAAACCAAACCTTTTTTTTTTTTTTTCTCTGAAAGACACTGGAGAACAGTAGAATACAAAGCCAATTATCTAGAGATGTTTCAAATCAATGCATGAGTAGTCCAGAAATTACTGTATTGGATATTTCTAACTCCTATTTGTATTACAGAGGGATAAAGGCTTTTAATGGGAATTTGGACATTTCCAAAAGAAACAGGAAAGTTTTTTAGCAATCAAGTTAGCAGAGCTTTGAAAACAAAAACATTCCCATGTAATAGTGTTTTATGAACCAAGAGAAATAGATCTGCCATGGAATTTCAGAGGGATCTAGAGGAGTCAAGGGGGCAGTGCTGTGATTCCACAGCAGCCAAACTGTCGAAAGCACTGAGAGTTTTTCAGCAAAACTTGAGCTACTGTAAACTGAAACTTCCAACAGGTTGTTCAGTTCTTGCCCCTGAGGAGATGGCTGTTGTGAAATGACAATTAGTAATTTTTCTAATCTGTAATCTTGGGGACAATGGGTGGCTTGGGTGGGTATTGCAGTGTTTTGAGTTGTTTTCTGTCTGAGAGAGAAAATCCATTTGTTTATAAACAAAACATTTGTTTATAAACAAAATCCATTGTTTATAAACAAAGAAGATAAAATGCAAAGCTAAGGAGCTAGAGACAGCAGGTCTAGAAGTGATATTTTGCTTTTATAAAAGTGCAAGTTGTAATGTAAATTTTGGACTTGGTGCAAAGCTCTCTCCAATCATCAGCACAGCTTTCACTGTTGGCTGGTTGTAGAACAGAGACACAAACTTCTTGTGCATGGACTGTGCTTCTTCAGCCTCTTCTTAGAGATAATAACTTGGATTTGAATAGGAACAGTTGAAATGCATGGTGACAGCTCACCAGCTGAAGGAATATTTTGGTAATTCAGGGGTTGGTAAGGACTTGAATCATAGAATCACAAAATCATCAAGGTTGAAAGAAACTTCAGGTCCAACCAACAACCCATCACCACCACTGGAACCACTAAACCTCTAAACCATGTCACCCTGTGCCAGATCCAGGCCCCTCTTAAGTACCTCCAGAGATGATGACTCCACCACCTCCTTGGGCAACTTATTAATTGAAAAATGAAGGGAGTTGAGGGACAATATTGCTTCTTAGTAATTTTTCTCAAAAATTTCTTCTTTGTCCATCTGTTGTAAATTTGTATGATAATATTGCAGCATCTGTGTATACTGAATTGCACTTTAGTTTCCTGAAAATGCAGGAAAAATGTGGTGGTCTGGTTTGGGATTATTTTTGTTGCCTGGTAACTTTTCAGAAAACAAAACTGTAATTGCTCCTACAGCTGAAGTTATTGTTATTTTTTATCCCTGGGGGAGAGCAGAACTTTAGTTTCAAATGGGATTTAGTAAAGGTGTCTTGGTATAAAAGATGAAAATACGAGAATATAAGTGCTTCAATGGTCTTCTGGTACTGGGACTAGATTCCTAGTTTAGAAGTTTAAAATAGGAGTTTTCAGTGTAGGATGAAAAACTTGAATATATAGGAGCTCTTATCAAAATACCTTCCTCTCCCCACCCTCCCTCCCATCTTTAGAAAAAAGGAAAAGAAAAGAGTAGTTCTGCGTGTTTTGTTGTGCAAATGAGTTACAAATTCTCAGCATCAAACATTCAACAGTGGAAGCAGAAATTCTGCACGTTCCTGGAGAAAATTTGATAGTGATGCATATTTGATCAAATATTTGTTTTATAAGTTTCCAAACATTCACACATCCCTTTGAGCTGGTTGGGGCTGGCAGTGTTCCATACACTGCTGTAGGTAAACCACCACAGTTATTTGCTCTTTGCCCACAAATAAATTCCCACCTTTCTGGAACAGCCAGTCTGGCTCTTTGTCAGTGCTGTTAGTTTTCACATAAAGTGTTGGTATCTGTTGTGAACTAGTCTCTGTGTACCAAAACTACTGGGTCCAATTCTGTAACCTTTATTTATATCCCATGGAAATCTGCTGAGTTTATGGGCTAGACTATGGCAATATTGCTAAGGATGTATCATCTTGTCTTGTGTTGCACATAGCTTGATGTTTTCCCATGGTAAGATGTCCAGACATAAAAAGGTGCTTGGAATCCAGGGAGGAACAACCAAATAAGCCTGAACACTCATGTCTTCAGTAGCAGGTTTTTTGGTGTTTTGGTTGTGTAGGTGTGGGATTGGCTGGGGGGAGTTTCATGCCCTCTAATTCCTTCTATTCTGATGGTTCATGGCCCTTTAAGGCTATTTTAGTTGATGCTTTTCACTTAAGTTGTTACATATTGTTTCTAAGGCAGCTAAATAACTGTTGGAAGCATCTGCTGCCTGAATCTTAGGGTTTTTTTAAGGGACAACTGTAATAAGAAGTCTAAAATTTCATTTAACTGAAGTTTAAGATTTAAAAGATAAGTACTGTTCAGTTGACTAATCAAATAGTCATAAAAGCTCTTTTCTGAACTATAATTACATTTATTCAGGTCTGGGTTTGATTTATTTTTTATTTTAATTGTCAGCCCTGCTACACCATGATGCTAATAGAAATGTTATTGCAGCCAATATGGGCTAAAATGATGTCTGATGATTATTAATGAGAGCAATAAGAAGGTATCTTCATATAAAGTCAGCATTAAAGGAGTAATCCATTTTACCTGATATAATTGGATTGTAGCATTTAAATAGCCTGGGACTTCCTCTTAATTGTGATTAGTTGTAGCTTCTTCCTTTTAGTATCGTATTTAACTCTTCCTCCACTACTACTTCTGTTTCTTTTATGAAGTAATTAAACATGAATTGCTCAGTGGCTTTTAATAAATATATCCAAGGATTTAGTAGCTGTTAAATGGAATAGCTGCCTGTTAGAAATAGTTATGCACAGTACCCATAGCTGGTGGTGCGAAGCTATCACTTCACTGTAGTGTTTTATGTGGCACATCGTTACACTAAGGCATCAATTGTTGCTTTGGTTGCAAGAATCACAGCAGGTGCCTTTGTCAGGAGCAATTGTAAAGCTGAATTTTATGAGAATCAAATGAAAGGAGGGTAATTATCATCCTTATTTTACCAAGGGATAAGCAGAATCCACAAAGGCTTGGCTGGAACTGTGGTTCCCAAATGAGCTGGGTCTGAAAGGTGCTGAGCCCCAAGCTCCTGCTTTCTCCACGGTGTAGGATTTTGGGTGACTGCACAGTATGTTATGGGAGACAAATCTTGTTCTGCAATACTGCCCTGTTTTGCTGTATCAGAAAATTAACTGTTCTAACTGAACTCAGTCTGGCCGTTTGTGGCTCAGTTTCTGGTGGATAAATGATTTGAAGGTACAGCCTGTTAAAAAAAATAAATTTTGCTACCACAGACACCCAAAGCATGACAGGGTGGGGGGAAGCACATTTTTAGTACTCCAGAACCACAGGTTTCAGGGATTTGAAACAAAACCTTGTTTCACCCTTCTATTAATTTAAGTAGGTTCTGAAGAGCTCTAATGACTCAGAATTTGAAAGGATGGTCACCTGGGAGCTGTGATAGAGAAGTTAGCCTATATTTATGGCACTCTACCACAAGAAATGAGCATCTATCAGAAGAACAGTAACACTGATACATGGGAAAGCTCTCTGAGGATAGGTTAGAACCGTTTATCCCTTACTGAGAAATGCACATATTTCTTACTTATGCCTACTAGTGCTCCTGGAGACACTCCGAGTCTGGCTGCTGCTGGTAGCTCCCAGCTAATATACATTGATTTACTTCTACTCTAGAGTGCATGAGGATAGATAAGAAGCTGCTGAGCAGTCTTCCAGGTTCTCTGCTATGTGGCTACCTTCCTTAATGGTTAAGATAACTGAGGATTTAGGGTGTATGTACTTCTCTTTTGTGATGTCTATGCTACTTTTTCATGTTAATGAGATGTAATTTGAAAACAGTTGGGTGTATTACTATGCATATTTGTGCTTTTTTGGACTGAAGTAGAGTTAACTTTCTTCACAGTGGCTAGGATGGGGCTATGCTTAGGATTTGTGCAGAACACAGGGTAGATACTGCAGAGATGTTTTTGTTGCTGCTGAGCAGAGCTTACACAGAGCCAAGGCCTCTTCTGCTTTCCATACAGCCACACTGGCAAGGAAGTTGGGGGTGCATGGGAGATTGGGAGGAGACACAGCTGGGACAGGTGACCCAAACTGACCAAAGGGATATTCCATACCATAGGACATCATGCTCAGTATATAAGATGGGAGGAAGAAGGAGGAAGGGAGGAACATCTGGAGTGATGGTGTTTGTCTTCCCAAGGAACCTTTATGTGTGATGGTCCCTGAACTCCTGGAGATGGCTGAACACCTCCTGTCTGTGGGAAGCAATGAATTAATTCCTTGTTTTGCTTTGCTTGTGTGTATAGCTTTTGCTTTCTCTATTAAACTGTCTTTATCTCAACCCATGAGTTTTTCTAGCTTTTACCCTTCTGATCCTCTCCTCCATCCCATTGGTGGGGGACTAAGTCACTGTGTGGTGTTTGGTGGCTGCTGGAGTTAAACCATGACAATATTACAATTGTTTGGGTTTGATGTGGATAAATGCCCAGTAGAGATTGTCAAAATCACTGAATTTATTTACACTTGGGAACCAAAAGCAGAATTCAACTTTGTTTTTTCTCAGGCCACTCAGATCATTCCACTCAAACCTTGATGAAAATATATCTGCACCAAAGCAAGGTACTTAGTGATTTCCAAGCCATGTGAGACATTCTTATTTAGGATTAGGCTCTTCTCATTTTCTCTGGAAAGACAGAACACATAGGGAAGTCACACTGAATTATTTTGATTAGTTTCTCTGAATGCTAATTGATAGAACATGGGAAGGATCTGAAATGTGAAGACAATTCTCTGTGTTCCCACTATTGCAAAATTCAAGAGCTCATGAGTAAGATATGCAAGAAAAGAATGGATAGTCTTAAAAACCCACCTGTGTTGGTTTTCAAATAGAGATACCATTCCTGAAAGTTGAAATCATCAATTAATCAAAACGCACATTTATATAGCACATGATCAGTCCATTTAAAAATTCAGGTACCTTGTAATTACAGTGTTTCCAAAATTTGGAGTCAATTTGTCTTCCATACTCACACTGCTATTTGAAAACAAGTAGAAGGGAATTTTTAAGAAGAAAATCAGAGAATATCGTGACATGGAAGGGACCCCTGACAATTGAAATACACAACAAATAGAAATGTTGCCTTTAGATTTAAGTTTCTAAGTTATTAGTCTTGCCAGTTTGGCTTGTGGTGAACTGTCAACGGGCTCATCTTCAAGGGGCAGCAACGTGTGTGCTGCACAAGAGAGAGTTCTCTTGAAAATAATGTGAGAAACTCTAACTGTTCCAGGTATGGAACAGTTGGAGTTCTAAAAGGTAAAAGCTGGGAAGCTGAAATACAGAACTGTGGATGATTAAGAACAAATGTCTAATTAGTATACAGGTGAAAGTCTTTGGAATACATAGGTTTTTTCTAGATGCCCTCTGTTTTTACATTTCTTTTGAGGGACATTATGACACTTAAGCCCTTGTATTTTGATCCTCAGAGTACACTTTTGAAATTGGAGTCAGTACCTGCTCATCTTGTTCTGTGTTATTTTTCACTGTGTTAAAACTTATGTTTGGAAAAGTGTTTCCTGAATTAGGATGTGGTTTTAGGCAGCTTGAAAAGATTTCTGTCCCGAGGAAGCCAAGAAAACTTCTGCCATTAATTTAAGAGTAGGGTTTAATGGACAGCTGCAGCTCTACTCGAAGTCAGTTAAGACTACAAGTTTTTGCTGCCTCTGAAATAAAAACCTTTCTTGTCTCAAATTAGGTACCTATTAGGGGAAAAAGAAGTTTTATGGAAATATTAGGTGTGTTCCCTTTCAGAATTCTTCTGGTATCTGTTTTTTTGTCTGACAGGTGAAAGTTAATTTTTTGCTACCTAAAGAAACGCATCTCTTTCAAAAAAACCACTTTTTTTAATAAAAAAGTTTTTATTTAAAAAGTGTTTTCCACTCATATTTCTTAACCAACTAAATAACAAGCACATTGTTACTTCTCAAGCTGTTCAAAACACACACCATAGAATTCTCTCTCTAATCCCTAATATGAATAAAGAATCTCTGTTTTCTTGTGCCCTATTTGCACATCCTGCATATTAAATGTTACATAGCTAGGACTTTACATCATCAAAGAAAATATGTTCCATGAAATATCATGTGTATAAAGTATATATAATATTCATCAGACTAGGACTGCATGTTTTCTCCCTTCCTGCCTTGTGTTTTGTCAAACATACATTGTACATTAATGTAATGCTTCAAAAAAATAATAGATTGTTTCTGGTTCATTTAACCGTGCATGTGTTATCTCATTTTACGAAGCGTATGCATGTCTTTTAATCTGCTATTAACATTTTCTTCAACTTTGCCCCCCCTCTCTGTTTTATCCTGGCAGTAGGCGAGGGAGGTTTGTTTATCCTGCTCCAATTCTGGGGTGTTTTCATCTTTAATTGTAGGTCAGGGAGCAGAGACCTCTCCGGCACTTTTGTTTTCCCCGGCTATGTAAATGTGAGTGTGTTGGCTGCACTGGTGGGACCTTCTTTCCCTTCAGGGTTACTTATGCAGCAGATGCATTGCCAATCCTCTTATTGTACCGATATTGATCCCACCTCCCCATAATGAACTGTAACAACAACTCTATTATTCGCAGGTACCCGATTGGCTGAGGATAATATGAAATTAGCTGGCGTGCATCGGGCCTGTCAGTATCGATTTCCCTACCCAGATTACTTGTTACAAAAGAATAGAGCTGTCTGCACCGTAATTGAACAAGTTAACTCCTTGTCTCATAAAATGTAAGCCCATATTGATTGCCTACTGTAGTATGCAGAAGGAGGAAAGTTATAATGGTATTTAATCGCCATGGTGCTGAGAGGCCTTTTTTTTGTGAACCAAGTGACAGCTGCTGAGAAAAGGCTTGAGGCTTGCTCGCAAACAGAGAAAACAGCAGGATTTCTCTGAGTGATACATAATGAAGGGCTGCAATGAATAGAGCTCATTGCTGCTCTTGCCTGGCTCACAGTGCTTCTGCCACTGCAAAATGCAGTCATTTTTGGTTTAGTTTTGCTTTGTGGATGAATGGCAGGCCACACTTGGGTATGTGTTGGTTGGTTTCCTTAAGCTGTTATGTCTTCAAAATCTGTAATTTAGGTATGCCCTTCTTTTGGGCATCAAGAAATACAGCTCAAAATTGAGTTGAACACGTTTCAGGAGCATGAAGGGTCCCAGTTGCCCCTTCAGGCCCCGTGTGTGAGGAAGGGGATGGCACAGATCTGCTGTTCATGGAATCATAGAATCAACCAGGTTGGAAGAGACCTCAAAGATTGAGTCCAACCCTACTGTGGTTACTAGACCATGGCACTAAGTGCCACATCCAGTCTCAGCTTGAAAACCTCCAGGGATGGTGAATCCACCACCTCCCTGGGCAGCACATTCCAATGCCTGAGCACTCTCTCTGTAAAAAATCTCTTCCTATGTTTGTCTCCTGTCTACAGAATGAGATTGGATATTTGCAGCTGGAGGAGTAGTGATAGCTGTCCTGTCCAGCTCTGCCATAGCACTGCTTGGTGTCTGAATTTGTAACAGCTGCTGCCTGTGTGCAGTGACATTTTAAAAAGAACAAATTACTCCGAGTGTGTGTTTCATTAACAGCCAACATTGCCTAAAGTGCAGCTCATGAGCAAATGATGGAAGCTCTGCATGCAGGGAGGAAGGGATGGGTGCTCCTGTGGCCTGGGCCACGGTGGTTTACTGCACTATGGGGAGGCTCTGGCTGTGGGGTTTCAGAGATGAAAACCCACGGAGAAAACACCTTGTTCTTAGGGGATGACTAGCTCCTTCACTGCAAGATTTTGCAGTGCCATTGTTTGGTTTTGTCTGTCTTCAGCACCTTATTTGTAGTTTCCTGTTCAGACTCACCTGTCCACATGCTCATAACTTTCTGCTCCTCTATTTTTTTCTTGCACTTTCCATTCCCTTGAGTTCTGTTTTCAGTTGTTTTAGGTGTTTTTTTCCCAGATACAGAGCAAGAACTAAATATCATACCTAAAGATGTTATGCTACCTTTTTTTTTTTTTTTTTTTTACTTTTATTATATTTATTCCTCTCTGCTTTAACTTGGTAAATTTGACATCTTGTCCTTGCCACCCTTGAGTTCTCAGTTGTTTTAGGTGTTTTTTTCCCAGATACAGAGCAAGAACTAAATATCATACCTAAAGATGTTATGCTACCTTTTTTTTTTTTTTTTTTTTACTTTTATTATATTTATTCCTCTCTGCTTTAACTTGGTAAATTTGACATCTTGTCCTTGCCACTCCTCTTGTGTACCCCTAAGCCTTGCTGGAATTGACTTTGCTGTTACTTTTCCAATAAATTTAAGGGGAGCAGCAGTTTGTCTTCACGTGCTTTCTCTTCCATCATGCCTTCCCATCAGCTAGATTGGTTAGATTTTTCAGAAGTGCTGCATAAGTTTCTCTTCCTTCCCTTTCCAACCTTAATTTTTTATGATGCAGAATTTATTAGGTGGCATTTAATAGGGATACAAATGTGTAAATAAAGGCACAAAATTTGCTAGGATTTATTGCATTTCACTTTTTCTCAAGCAGTAAAAGGGATAAAACAAGGTGATTTTGCTTTCTGGAAAAGCTGTGCAAGGCTAATGAGAGATCCTAGACAAAAATACAAGAGATTGTGGAAAGGAGTGAAATAAAAAAACAGGTTTGAAACACAGAAAAAAACGGAGCACAATCCATGCCATCTTTTTCAGAAAGCACAGAATATCACTAGAATTACCAAAGTCAGGCAAATACATTCATTTTTGCCTGGAATAGGGTTCAACAGCATGTGCGAATCCTGCTTTGCCTCCAGATTTTATTGATTTTATTAAAAATTGGCATGTCAAAATACTTGTATTTTGTACATAAATACATGTATTTATGTTCTCAAATATATTAAAGAAGAAGGATGTGTGCTAGTCCAGAATGCTTTTGCATTCATCTTTGAATGCCATATTAGCTCCTTTGCCTTAAAATTAGACTTTGTGGACTGCATTGATAGTAATCCAACCACACAGGTTGGCACCTTCCTGTATCTATTTCCATGAACCACTGGGAGAAAAAAATGATTCCCTGTTTTCCGTGTCTATGTAACCACCCACACCGAAGGAGATTAGTATGGAAACTACTGCTAATTTGCCATGGTTGCCTATAGCATGTCTGGAACAGGAGCATGAGATAATGGAGCCTAAAACAGAAGGGTGAGGGAGAAGGAAGAACAGGAAGTAACATGTATACCAAATAACTATTTTCCACTCTTCACAACTGAAAGCAAACTGCTTCACCAAGCACAGGCTATGTATTCACTCAGGATTTTATGAAAGCTCTAAGCTGGGAGTGTGGGAGGAGGTAAATGCAGGGAGTTTCTGGTCTCTGCTGTGTGCCAACCTTGTGTGCTGTGAAGCAGAAGGCAGGTTTCTACTGCAGCTTTTAACATGGGGTCTGGTTGAAAAATAAGATTGACAAGAAATCTCCAATAGGCTGCTGTTCCCCAGTGATTGAAACAAGCTCAGCTTTTGTTCTTTCCCATTCCTAAAATTTAAGAGAGAATCAATCAAATGGTACCAAGGATTTCCCAAAGCTATGACACACTCTTCCTGCTTCCATATTCAATCTGCCCATGTGGACAGTGAGAAATACTAACAAGCACATTGATAATCATCTTGGCACTTTCCTTTAGGCTTAACATCTTTCTCCATAGAGAGTACTTCTGTTATTCTATTTGTCCATTTTAATTTCTTTGGAGAAAATTACTGAGTTCTGGGGAAAATCAGTCTGTGCTGTTTAAAGTCAAGGTCCTGTGTCTGTTTAAGGTTCATGACTGTTATGATGTGGCTGAGAAATGTGCCATTCTGGGGAAACAGATGCATCTTTTCAGGGTCCTACATGTTTGCATGCCAAGGCCTGTTGGGGCAACATGTAGTAAAATATAGTTGTATAGAAACTGTGTGAGTATGTAAATGTGCAGGTTCTTTTAAGTTTATTTATTGAAACCTGTGATTTCTTGGACTCATTTCACGACCATTCCATCTTCCCATTCTATTCCATATGACCCTCCTTAGGGAAAATGCATCTATTAGGAACAGTAATAAGCTCAATGAGTCCATGCCAGGACTAAATACCTTTGTTCTCTATAGAAATTTTGTTTTCCTTGAAGTACAAGTATAAACCTCACTTTCTTTGTTCACTATTGAAAGTGTGCTTGGATTCTCCTGTTCTTTGTGTGTGTCTGTTTTGACTTTTGGGGTTGACAGGACAGAAAAGGCAGATTAGAAGGACACAAATATTAAATATACAGGCTGAGAGTAATAACAAAGAAAGGATCTGTCAGGAGAACAGGTTGTGTTAAGAAGAATTATAGTTCTGAGACCTCCTCGACGTAGCAGTTTCCTCTTACACACTTCTCTACCAGTTGCTTCGACTGCAAGATCTGTGGAGTAGATATTTTCCATTATCTGTGTGTGATGAGTGTCTAGAATAGTATGGAGCCCAGCTGGAATCTCTGGGTTCTACAACTTGAAATAATAGTAGAGAATCATCTCTCTTTGCAGATAAACTTGATATGCTGCTTATGGCTTTATCCTGAACTACTGAAGTCGATCAAAGTTTAACAGCTGACATGAGATAAAGATCCACTGTAATTAGGTTTGTGGTGAAAATGAGCTTTGAAATTAAGGCTGTTTTCCAAAACTGAACTGA
>NW_008689631.1:65340-70689 GCF_000695815.1 Acanthisitta chloris
AAAATACAGTTGCATATAAAGAATGCCTCACATTATATGAATTAGATCCCGTGCTATGAAATGCAATTGTAACACAGAAACCAAAGTAGTGTCTTCAAAGACTCTGTATCTCCCGTTTAGTTTTGTTAGTTGAACCTTGCGTTAGAGAAGTAGAACAGCTGATGGTGTCTTTTGGTATTTTTGCAAACAAGGATTTTCTTTGAAAATAAATAATTGCATGGAGGATTATGTTTATTGTAAGATCTGAGCAATGACATGTAGATAAAGTCTCTTCTGTTTTTCTCTTAGCACTTGCATTGTTTTGTTTGTGAGCTTGACGGGTAGGGAAGAGAGGGATCGGGGAAGGAGAGGGAAGGCAGATAGTGCTTCCTTCATAAAATATACAAGGAGCTGTGCGTACAGAAGTGTCTCTATGAATCTGTTTATGGCTCTTTTTTGACTGACTGGCTAAATTACAGTTTCATTGTTCTAAATCCCCGAGGACTTTTCCAGAGATGTTGTAACTAAAGCTGCGCATGTTGTGAAGCTCTTCCTACCTGTCACTATCAGCTGCAGATACAACTAATTTACCTATTTTAGTTAGCCTCTCAAGGAGCAATGTAATTACCTTTTAAAAAGCACAGTTGTCGTCGTTGGGGAAATAATGTGATGTTTTCAGATAGTTCTGTCAGGCACACATGCAGTGGTTTAAAGCAGTTAGGGGTTCCAGCAGCATTGGCACAGCCTTGGAGCTGTGTTGTGGTTAGAAAGCAGATGCCAGAAAGAAAAAGAAGTGTTGAAAGAAAAGTTTCCTCTCTTTAAGCTGTTCTACAGAGTACTTGGAGAGAAAAATCCCACTGGACAGATCTGTGGTTGTGTTCCTCCTCCAGAGAAATCTCTCTGCCCCCTCACAACAGTATGAAGAGGTAGAAGACTCCTAGGATGTTTCCAGATAATGTGGGCCACTAAAATGGCTGGCAACTGATTTTGGTGCTATTTTGTCAGTGATTTTGGCTCTAGGTGGTTTTGTCAAAGCTCTGGGATCGCTGCTAATGCACAGGGGAAGGACTGTATTCTGAGAAGGCTGACTTAATGGCATGCTAGAAATGCTTTTAATTGCAAGGAGAGGACAAAACCAGACAAGGCAACACTGTCTGTGTATTGAAAAGACATAAAGGGGTTTGAGGTTCAGCTGCTTTTCAAGCAAAGTCCTGATTTCACTGTGTCCTGTTCATTGCATATTGTACAGATCCTTCTCATCTGAGGAAACAAAACTTGCCTACACTACAAAACTGCTGGCTCACATTTCTCAAGTTGGACACTTCTGGGAAATAAATTCTTGGAACAGATTTTTCAGGGCAGAGAAACCAAATTCTGTCACATCTCTTGCCTCGTGACTGTACAAATCTCCCACATCTATTGCCTCTCAGTGCCGATGGGACCTTGCAGTACATCTGCAACTTCAGGACATTAACACCATACACTGCTGACTGGTTTGTATTCTGACAGCAAGCTCCTGGGTAGAAGAACCTCATGGAGGGTCATCTGCCTTGTCCCTTCCCCACTGTTAAAACAACAGGAAAGTGGTTATTTTGTTTTGCCTTTGTTGTGCCAGCATTGGAGAGATGACCTTGCAGTTATTTTGATTTTGTGCCATTTAGGACTATTTATGGATAAAACTGTGCTAAATCTTCAGTGCCGTTACTATGATATTATAACTCTTGCCTCTTTCTGAGAGCTTCCTGGGAATATAAGGAAATGCTATGGGCCTTCTGCATTGCAAGATCAGCATTTGTTTGATGTATTTTTCAAGCATTGTTTGGTTTCGGGTGCAATGATGATGGGGTGTAGTTCTTTAAAAGATTCAGAATAGCAACAATTGTCTTTAACAGACAGTAGAATTTCACTAATTCATACTAACGACTTGAAGAGATTTGTTTTATGATAATACTTCATGATGTGCAAGTAGATGACAGTAGTATATTTTGTGAAAATAATGAAGTCTTAGTAATGTGAGACCATTTTACAGCTCACTGCTATTAAATCTTGGCTGAGAAGTAGGGAGAGGTCCATTTTTTGCAGAAAATCATAAAGTCGGATGGTGAAATGTAGTTTATTAGGCAGTCTAAGAAAAAAAACGTACTCCCCCATTCACAGAAATTAATGCTTTTCCCCACCCCGTACTCCCCCATTTACCTCACAGAAATTAATGCTTTTCCCCACCCATAGCATTCTCTACGTGGCCTTTCTTCTGGAGATGAGATAGGGAACTGGAAACTCTGCCACACTAAGGTTTTCTTTTCTAAAATCTACCCTTTAGTACCTTGCTTAATAACTTAATTTCTTATGTAGAAGATGCAGTGTTAAATAGGTGCAAATGCCTCTCTCTAGTGAAGGTGAGCACCTGAAAGACCAGGTGCTACAAGGCTTTAGGAGTAACGATGGCTACAGTGGCTTGTAAAGTGCTGCCTCATGTTGGGCAGAGAAGTCCTTGCCTTGTCCCTGGGCAGACAGGAGCAATTCCTTCCTGGGAAACGCTCATGCTGGTTGAGAGCAGCTGAGCATGCCTCTGCTGTAAGATCAGCTGGAGCAGGGCAAAATGCTGTTGCTGGCAATATGGTCCGTGAGCTACTACATCCTCCAGGCCCTATTTTCATACAGTGTGGGCAGTGGAATCCACATTGTAGAGTGGGAACATCTTTAAAAGCTTGCCCAGCATCAAAATGCTTTCTTCCCATCAGCAGATGAAGCAGTGGCTGCACAGGTGAGACCTGGAAACATAGTGATGGCCTGTGCAAACTGAAGTTTTGACCTGGTGTCAGCTGAATGGGGACTGGCACTGTGGGCACCTGGCAGAGGCACCACGTTATCTGGAACCACTGCACCAGTCCCTGCCACAAAGGCACTGCTGTAATTGCAGACTAGCAGTGAAAACTGAGAGTGCAGCAAATTGTCTTTGTAGAACCACAGTGATGTTGCAACTGAAAATATTTTAAATATTTTCTTTCATCTATGAGATTATTTCTATACGAATCTACTTTCTGGTGGTCCAATGTGGTGCTGTAATCATGGACTGGGGTTATTTTGTTTCTCCATAGTCATGCTATCAGCTTTTTGTAATGGGGACCCAGTAGCTCTGCGGTTGTCTCTTCTCTTCAATATCGACTGTACTCTCCACTCTCTTCCACACATCTTTGAAGAGTTTTGGTATCCCTTGTTCATAGGCTGCATGTTAGGGTCAAGCTTTTGAGTCTCCTAATCACTCAGTTCTGGCATAGTCCCGTTGCCACTAAAGCCTTTTTTCATGCCTGTTTAATGCCTCAGAAGTGCTTTCAAGTGGTCTTTGATAAATCATAGTAAGTGTTATTCCAGTCGCTCAATAGCAGTACCTGCTAGAGTCTTTTTTAGCTCCCAAGGCAGCCATTCCCTCTTGCCTTATTTTACCAGTGACAGTAATTCATTCCACTTGAGCTGACTAGCTTATTTCACATTTATTTGCACATTATGAGCAGTGTCATTCTACTTACCCTTCAGACAGTAAATGGTTTGAAAAATGCAACTGTAACAAATATTAAGCATGGGGAGGGGAATAGGAAAATGGAACCTTTTGCATTTGGGGTCCAAATAAAAACATAATGAATAAATAATACTTTAAAATTATCTCAATCATCGAGTGTATGCAAAATCAAAGGTGCTGAATAAACTGGCATTATTCCTTTGAGAATACATTTCTCTTTCCTGCCAGCTAGTTTAGTTTCCCTAGTGTGGAGTTAAATAAAATATTACCCATCAGGTCAGGAAAATAATTAGTCCAGCATTATTGCCTCCTTCCTAAGCAATCAAACTTGACCCATATATATTATGCATGTTTGCACCCTGCACATCTGAGAAGCAGAAGGTATATAAACAAATGAATTTGGACTCTTTGCACACCAAGACAGTACTCCTACTCCTCTCTACAGAGGAGGCGAGTTGAAAAATTATCAGAGCAAAAGCAAGTCATTTTTTTTGGTGTCTTGAAGTAATTTCTTTCAAGTAATCTTTTGCTGGCTGTGGCAAGTAGTTATGAAAGTGCCATAACTTAATATGATGGCAAGTTTTCCCCTTGTACATGACAAATTGCAGAAGTACAAATAATGATGCTGCTCTTGGCAATTTAGAAATGGATTGTATTTTGCTCTTGTAATGAAGACAGACAACAGAACCTCAGCTAAGAAAGAAATAAACTGAGGATATTCCAGAGACTGAAATGTCCTTGGTGTGAAATCAGGATGGTCTTGTGCAGTTCTTATGAGGATGCTATTTTCTTAATGTCCCAGTTCTAGGAGTCAAGGAGAATGCAAGATTTTTCGTTTCCATTCATTAAAAGACAAAAAGATTTCTAGCACTCACAGCTTCCAAAACCAGCTAAGGTGTCCCAAATTATTATTAATTGTGCTTGATGCTAGCAGTATTGTGTTTTGGTTAGCAGAGCCCACTCTAACTCATGGCTTCCAAATATTGCAGTAATAGTAGCAGATAGGAGACATTCAAAAGTGGGACTAAAATGGGGAATGATGGGGATGCAGGGAAGTTGCTGCTCAGTACTGAGCTCTGGAGGCTGAATCATTTCAAGTTTTCCGTTTAAGGTCTAAGCCCCTTCATTTTCTCCAGCCATCTCAAATTGTCTGTGCTTACAGATAGGAATGCTGTAAAAATCCTTTCCTATGGGGGTGTAGGAGAATGCTGGATACAAGCTAAACCTGTTGTTTAAATTCCTGAAAAACTTCCCAGTATATTTGAGAAGTTTGGGGTCCGGAGATTTTTTTCAGGTTAGATTGGTATAGTTTTCTGCATCCATCTGAACCCAGTATCTGAGTCTCCTCTGAAGCTGGGTAGACACAGGGCAGCCAGGATGCAAATCTGAGTTTTCCAAGCTAGACTGTGTTACACTGAAATGTCTTGGAATAGCCACCTTTGTTTGCCATGGGATCATCCAGGCAGTATAGAGCTCAGCCCATCTCCATATTGTTTACTATAATTTCTTTAAATGAACCATGGACAATCTTACCCAAAACACCATTCTTGTGTTTTCTGCCACTCACGTATCTAATGTGTTATTTTTCAGTAACTGGATGGGTTAGCAAAAATGTGGGATTTCATATGGGATGAACTCATTTTGTGGGACAGGGTACAGTATGCAGGTGTGAGATTAATGGTGGCATTTGGGGAACTGGATTGACTGCTTACTGCATACTTAAATTTTATTGCCTGCTCACTGTGGATGGACTCAAAAGTTTTAAAAAATCAGACAATACAGAGCAACATTAATGATACAATCCTGGTAGGATTTTTTTTCTGACTTTCTGAGCTCTGGGTATTGGTCCATCT
>NW_008689631.1:70712-87973 GCF_000695815.1 Acanthisitta chloris
AACACAGATGACTGAGTGATGCAGATGATTGCCATCCTGGCTGAGTTGCCCAGCCCTCATCCTTAGCAAGCCCTGAGCTCTGCTGAGTGTGGCAGGGTGATACACACTACCAGCACAAGCAGCTACTCCTGTAAGAAAGGCTTCTCCCCTACAGCCCCATGCAGAAGTGCTGCAGCTGAAATGCACAGTAACCACTCAGCACAGTTATCAGTGGCCTAGAAAGATGAGCACTACTGCTTGCTGCTCTAACAGGGCATTGCAGCTGAGGAAATGGAAGCTGCTGATCTCCACCAGCAGGTTATGCCATAACTGAAGGAGGAGAGTAGGTGATCTACAATGTTGTTAAGCCTTAGCCTCAGCAAATCAGCGGTTTCTTACTGCTGAATCTTAGAAAATTGTGTACAATAGCTTGGTTTTCCTTCTATTTAAAAACAAAAAAAAAAAAAAAAAAAGAAGAAAACCAAGGAACATTTTTTAAGCAGTCAGAGTCTGAGGGTGAGAGCAACTTTCACACTACATGTCACCCAACACGGGGCAGCTGAGTGAAGGCAACTGGGCTTTTACAAAAGGGCTGTGTTCTGTGTAATCTCATAGGACTTTAACCACATCTGGTGTTTCTAGATGCTGCTGAAATATAGGAAAATTATAGCACAGCACTTCCATCAGCAGTGACTGAGTGACAGAAATCATGGCTGAGGTCCTGCGTTCAAGCTGTGCAATATGCAGCTGTCTGGGTAAGCAGTAGAAGTATTATAACCTACACTCAGTGCAGTCATCATCTTTCAATCTCCATGTTAAATGTTTTGTCTATGAAATGTAAGCAACAGTGAGAACTCTAAACATTTCTGTCCCCTTTTGGCAGAAGTGACCACTAATTTACAGCACTGCTGTTGTAAAGTCATCTTTTTTTGGGAGAAAGAACTCTGACTAGGAGGAAGTGTTAAATGTTTGAAGGCAGAAATTGAAAACACCCCTTACCTAAGTAACAGAAATAATAACAGAAACCAAGAGCTTTATCTCCAACAAGTACAGTTGAAACAAAAAACAGTTTCCAAATTTCTGCTCATAACAATGATATTCATAATAATAATATGAAGGTAGGTACTGTGGGGAGAGTTGGTAAGACCCAAGAGCACCTACCTTTGAAATTTTCACTGTTGGTGGACAAAGTGATGCTGGTGTGGTAATCCTAGTAATGCCTGCTTCAAGAACTTTGCTTGCTAGTTGTATTGGTATCCTACTGATTCAGATCCTAAATCAAGGCTGAACTCTCCTAATGCTGTTTTCTCTTTGGACCTCCAAAGTCTATCCTGGAGGATTTTGTGAATTATACCCTCTATTCCTTTCTCTTCTCTGTGTAGATATATATTTCATTTACCTTGTCCTTTAAGTTGTTTGTTATTTCTATTTCAATACAGTTGGCATTGCCAATTAAAAGTTCACATTATGTTGTTGCCCTTGCAACTGTAGTGTGTTCCTTTCAGTTACTGCATTTTGGGAATCTTTCCTTTGTGGTTGGGTAGTAATTAAACAGGGCTGTATCTTTGAATAGTGTAGGATTTATGGACTGTGCATATTCTGCCCTCTGGGTTTTTTAAAAAACCAAACCAACATAACAGAATTATGTGTTAATTGGAGACATGTTATGGAAAAAACTCTGTCGTGAAAATCTGCAATGCCTTGCCTTGTCCTAGCCCAGCACAGTATGTCTGCTGTGGCTCAATACAGAACTCAAGAGCAGCAAAACCAGGTTGTTCCTGGTTACCCTTCTCACCTTTGCTGGAAATTGCTCACATGACTTCGAAATTGTTCTCTGTGAGGGTGGTGAGGCACTGGCACAGGTTTCCCAGAGAAGCCATGGGTGCCTCATCCCTGGGAGGTGTTCAAGGTCAGGTTGGATGGGCTCTGAGCCACCTGGTCTAGGGGAAGGAGTGTGTTCCTGCCCATCGCAGAGAGGTTGGAACTAGATGATCTTCAAGGTCCTTTCCAACTCCTAAATTCCATGATTCATCTCTTTGTGCATGGTGAGGGAAGATGTGCTTCTACATCCTTAGAAAACAATGTTGTGAAGGCAAATGGCTTTAAAAATTGCAATCCACTGATTGCAGGATGCATGAAGAAGGAGAGGATCACATTGGATATAATAATATTTATTCATATTCATTCTTAAATGTTAGACAAATGGGTAGGAATTTAGCAAAGTGGGAGAATTTGGTTAATTCAAATCCCACAAGAACTGTTGAAATATGTATATCTGGGAAGCAGTAGGAATGTGAACATGGAGTGTCTCTGCTCATTCTTTGGGAGTGGCAACAGCAAGGCATGGAGGGTAGTGACTGCAACTACTTGAGTGGCTTCAAGTCTGTGTATGTCAGTGCTTCATTTAGTCCATGTTCCAATGTTCGTTTAGTCAAATGAACATTGTCCTTCACCTGAATCTCTGATGTGGTGATTATTCTTGGACCTGCATATTTTGGTGTCAATGTGCCTCTTGAAATATATAAGTTAATGTTATGGAATCCAAAAGCAGATGAAACAGAAAGGATACACATTGGAACAACACAGTCTTTTCCAGCCTCAAGAGAGGCCTGACTTCACTTTCCTAAGTCCTTGGCTGTAGCATGCAAACTTCTTGGCTGTCACTGAGTGTGCTGTGTTTGGGAATGTACACACAAATACATGAAATGGTTCTTTTGGCTATTTCCCATATGGTTTAATTTTTCACAGCTCTGTAAAATTTCATGTGCAAATTCTGTTTTCATAACTTTTATTGTATGTTAAAAGCAGAGTTTTGAATAATTGTTGAGAAAATTCTTTTCTATTCCCTTTTAAGACAAAATCTTTGGTTGATAATGACAGCACAGGGAGCTCTTATAGCTCTTGGTTTTGAAAGAAACTTTAGGAACTTTTTTTCTGCTTAATGGTCTGTGTTTTAAAAGCAGAGGGAGTGATTGCTGCTTCCCTTTCTGTTTGTTGTTAGTTCTTTTTCTGCTTTCCTCTTCCTATCTCTAAAGTGTTTATTCTCATGCAGAAATTATAGTAGCTGTTACAAACCCTATGAGTCTACTGAACTGTGAGTTAGCTCTTAATCCCAGGACTCTTTTTTTTTTTTTCTTCTCCTCTCATCTCACATATCCCTGTGCAGTTTGTATTCCATTTGTTAATTCCAATTTGATTGACTGGTTATCTTTTCAACTCCATAATCATCAAAATGCCAGTGTTTGCTATGTAACTTACTACTACACCTGTGTCCTGAGCCACCACCTCAGATGTTGTAGACATCTAGATTTACTGTTTCTCTTTGTTTGAACTTTCTTTCCCATATACACAGCTCAGCTCTGTTGGTCTTGTGTTTCTCTGAAGCTTAAAATCAGCTGTGGCTCAATCCATAGGAAAAAGAGTGACAGATCCAAACACAAAAAATAATTAGCTTCTTGTTTGCTGTTTCCAAATGTAATACCACACTTCAAACAAGATACTGCTATTCTATAGATCACAGTGATTAAGTGCAGATTAAATTGTGGTCTTACTTATCTATAGTAGGCCTTGGTATGAGCCAAGCTCTGAGCAACATTGACAAGGAAAAGTGTTGCATATACTAAAGATAGACAAGTAAAGAGATATAGGAGAAAAGGAAAGCAAGGAGCAGGATAGGCAAATTTTAATCTAATGAGCACGTTAGCATTGCTTTTGCAAAGGATTTGAAATACAGATGCAGTGAGAACCTGTCCAGTGCACTCAGATGGGTCACATCCCCTGACTGTAGCTCTGATTCTCTGGTTGTACGTTGCAATTTCAGGCACAGAAACGATGGGGGGAGAAGCTGACAAATGAGCAGACGACTGAGTTGAGATGTAGATTTACATTTACATTACATACTATTACCTCTGTGAAAAATACCTTTGTGTGGGAGGGCAAGAGATTCATCAGGATCAGTGTGGTGAGGGTGCAGCCTCTGATCAGTGTCCCTCAAAGACAGGCTAATGCTTCTCTGCTTTTTCTTTCCTGATTTTTTTTTTTTTATCAGTACGTCCTTACTCTTCATCTGTCACTGCATAGATACTTATTCTTCCATCCAAACTCTGACCCCAGCACATCTTCATTTTTCAAGGTATTGTTACTGTGAAACAATTATTTCTTTTATTATAAAATAAATAAAGGAAAAGGGGAAGAGTTAAGAAGGAATATGTTCACTTCTGCAATGCACATCTCCCCAAATGCAGATTTCCATTTCATGTAAAACCAGATGAGCAAAGAAAATGGTGTGAAGAGATCACACTATAAATCTTCAGGATTTTTCGAAATGTGATTCATTAGGATTTTTGAAATTCCAAAGCCTAATTAAAATATTTTGAGAAATAAACTACTGTCTTTTCTGTACATACCTATGCAGGTATTTTCCCAATGTGACTCAAATACCAAAATACATGACTGTTATTATCATGCAGTGTGTTTTCCTATTATATCACTTTTGCATACCTCAATAGAAATTTTAGAATTCAACAGAGACAATTCTTTCTCAAATTAATATTAAATTTTTGTGATTTCTATTGACGATAATTAAGTAATGAAAAATGTACGGAGTGTCATCCCTGATTTAGTTTAAAATTTCTTTTTGTCTTTCTCATTTTTTGTTTTCCAGTCTTATGCTTGTTACTCCTTTATAATTGTATTATCAGAGTGGTTCAAAGACAATGGTAAAAGATGACAAAGATTGAAAGGAATGTTCAAAATCCAAGTGCATAAGTGGGTTTTCTGGAGAATATCACAAAGGCTCTATTGTACTACCATAGTAGAGACACAAGGGAGACCTGCCCACCCTCTACTAGAAAATGCTGCAGACATTTCTGCAGGTCACTTGCTGGTGTAATAAAACTCTAAAACTATCCATGGGTACGAAAATGTTACTTGTAATATGCCACTGCATTTGTTCCAGTCATAATTCAAATCATTGCTTTAGGTTGTGGTTGCATATTGGTGTGGTCAGACAGCATTATCTGTCTCCTGCAAAGCAATTCTGGCCTGAGAGAAAGTGCTCCTACTGTGTTCGTTGTGGGCTGTGACAGTCAGATGTTGGTAGCTGTGCTTGAACTGTGTGGTGGATTTTCAAGGTCAATAAAAATATTGGGCTGTAAGAGGGGGAGTGGAAGACCACCGACCTCATTTTGCTTGTGGTTTCATCTGAGTTCAAAACCCTCCTGATGCATTTTATGAGTGAGTCTTTGGAAAAAAAATATATTAATGCTCTCTTATTCAGTGCTGTTCTATTACCTATTCATCAAAAATATTGCTTTTGTGCATTTTTCATTATAAGATTCAACATTACCAATGTTAATAAAGGGAGAACTCCTTTTCTTTTCTTAGAAATAGAATATGTAAAGACATTGCCTCTTTGATGTTTCTAAGCCAATACAATATGTATTTGAATGAGGATAAAAGTCATTCTTTTAACAGAAGATCATCCAAGTCATTTCTGATGAAACTCAAGAGGAGCTTTTTTTTTTTTTAAGAGATGCTTAGAAATTAAGATTAAAAAAGGGGGAACACCTCTTTAGAAGTAACAGCTAATGGAAATAAGTCACATATTTGATGGTATTTCATGCAGGCCCACATTGACATCAGCCTCCTTGGCTGGGCTGAACTGTTCAGCAGCTGATGCCCTTCATTCAGAAGAGTGAGACCTTGCTGTCACAAGCAGGTGTTTCATGTGATGCTGTCCTGACCTGTGAATATACAGCAGGACAGATTTTGGGTGTCCCTCCCAGAATTTCCCATGCTGCCAGAGCCTCTCACATAACTGGTTCATTTCCTCACATGGGAATTTTTACTCTCGATTTTCCACTGAGAATTGGACAACACAAGACTTTCCGTGTAAGAGTTGCTATAAATTTGGAGCTAACAAACTTTATGAGGCCTATGAAGCCTTGGGACTAAGATGCTTCTTGAATACTGTCTCAGCTCCTTACTGTCTGGTTAACCCTTTGGCCATGTACAAGCACAGGACAGTGTGGTAGTTCTCCTGTATGAGTTGTCAACTTCTGTGTTTGCTGCAGAGCATCTGCAAAGAGGGAGTGTAAGGGGGCTTGACAATTCCTCCACTAAGTCTCTGAAAATCTGTCTGAAGTTTGATCTTTTGGCCAAAACATAAGAATACTTCACAGAGTAATTAGTGGAAGAGTTTTCTTAGAGCCCAGTAGACAGGTCAAACAGGAGAGAGGCAGCTCACACAGAATTATTGTTCTTGTAATTGGAAACCCACCTATGGACAATGGCAGTGTCTTGAGTTGTTCCCTTGCTCTGCACTGTTCAAGTAGGTAGATCTGTGCTGCCTAAAACCTGCCTCCTAGGAGCACTGCTACATTTTCTAGGTTTGAATTTTAGGTAAATTTAGATTTCTGGGCTGCAGTGAGAGAGTTTGAGCTTCTGTTGACTGTTAGGGTCAGTGAGGACAGCTACAGGGATTTCAGCACAGTGGAACTGATTTTGCAGGGCTGATGCCTTGGTTAGTTGCTGTTGTTGGGTTTGGGTTTATTCTTAAGTTTGAAATGAACTAATGAAAATGGATGTATTGTTGTCAGGAGAATAAAGGTTTCTTTTCTCTCAGTACAGATATGTTTTCTGAGGTGTACTGAACGTCAGTGGCCAGACATAATAACCCCTTTTTCTCTTATTCCCAGTTCACAGTAAGTCTAATGTGTTTTCTTGACTCACAAACCTGTTGCCCGAACAGATTGAAGCAGCCTCCCTATGGCTGTGGTGTTTACTGGGGTCTGACTGGCTTTGCAGCCTTAGTGAGTGGCACTCAGGCTTCTTTGTGTTCTCAGTATGTTGTTTTAAAAGTCTGGCCTTTAGCAAATTGGAAACCACTTTTAGAAGTCTACAAAATTCTTACTGACTGTAGAGTGCTATGGCCATGCTGTCTCAATGGCTGAGACAGACGTGCTTGGGCTCATCAGGCCTGTTTGCAGCAGACTGGGAGCAGTTTCTGGGAGTATAGCCAAAGGTGTAGGTCTAAAATAGAGCAAAAACATCCAGTACCCAATTTGCTGTGAGGTACCTTTTGGGTAACCTGCTCTTATCTCTGAAAGGGGAAAAAAATAAATCCAAACCTCAAAATGTTGCATTTAAATAAAACATGCAAAACCCACAATGTAGGGGCACGTATTACAAACCTCTTGAAATGCCACTGGAGGGTGTTGGTTGCTGTGGTGCCATAAAACCACAGACTGCTGTGAGGGGCTGTGTTGTGCTCTAGGGGTGTTTTCAGGTAAGACATTATGCTCAGCACATCCCTAGTCTTCCAGAAGTGCAGGAATTGAGCTCTGGCCTGAGGGAGCAGTGATGTGGGCAGCAGCAGTGTCTCACCTGAGCACTGGCAGGACTAAGGGAACACACAGTTGGGAAGCTGTTCAGGGCCAATGCTTTGTGCAGAGGTGTGGAGAGAGAGAAAGACCCAGACCAGAAACCTCTTGTGAGGGGGAGGTGATACCTGAGCATAGTGGGGAAATGTTATTCTCTGGTTACCTCCTGCAGACCCACACCAGTATCCAGGCTGGCAAAACAACCCCTGAATGATGCCTCTGTAATTTCTAAGCCTTTTAGGCTGAGCAGGCAATGTTAAATATTGTACCTATTAGAAGCACTTAATGGTCCTGCTATCATGGAAAAAACCCATATCATTCTGTATAGATAAATGCACATAAACACTGGGTTCAAAAATCTGTAGGAAGGAGATGGGAAATAGATTTCTAAAACAGCCCCTTGACTCTGGACAATGCCAAGAAAGCAATCACCACTTGGAGAGGTTGAGATGCAAAACTTGATTGTTCTGAATATTTATGTAGAAAATATATTGCTACAGCTCTGATGAGAAACAATCTACTATTTTGCATCTTGCATAAATCAAGCATGCTGGCTGTTTGCTAAGTTATTACATTATAAACCATGTTGTAATTACAAAACTTTAGTTGTTCCATTTATGATCTCTATGGTTTATTGTATTATTGGTCAGACTTGAAAGCTGAGGCTTTGAATTTATGAAGTCCACTAAAATATTATATTCCCCTTCCCTTTCTCCTGCTGATCAAATGGCTAAATCAATTGCTGGGGCAATGCCAATGGTATTAGGATCAATAGGACTGTGAAATTTATTGCACATTTTTGTTGCTGTATAAAATTAGATTGCAGAGTTTATGAATGTTTATTCTTCTGAGTTCTGGATTTCTGATTTGCCCGAAACATACATTACAGTAGTTTGGTCTTTTGCTTGTTACATAAACATTTTACCTGCAATTCTTTAAATGTATCCTCTGAAAAAAAGTATTATTAGGTCTGCATTTTTAATAAGCTTCATCCAAATTCATTTTCATAGATATTGTCTTTTTCAGGCCCAGAATTGACTCTGCAGAGTGCATACTTGGATTTCTTTCTGAATCTGGGCCATATAAAGAAAATCAAAGCTAATGGAAACTTTCTTATTACTTTTCTCAACTTGTGTGCGTGGTCTTATACACTATGTATCAGAGTTTCTCCTGCCCTTCTCAGCTTGGCTGCTTCAGATGGTTTAGACAATGTATAGTGAGATTTACTGTCATAATAAATTCATCTGGCTCTCTTGAACTTTGGAAAAAAGAAGTGTTTAAATTACATCCTTAACTTGATGTCAAGGGACCAAAATCTTGAGAACACTTGTCTTTGGGTATAATCACCCTGCAGAGCAGGTGTCTGTTGGTGCAAAGCTGCAAAGGAGGTGTGCCAAGGCAATAACAGTCTTGAGGGAGAATGATTCTAAATGCAGTATTGGGGATGATGAAAACTTCTCTTTAACAGTCACAAAACGTAAATGAGGAGAGTGAAACTATGTGCAATATTTTAATTAGTGAAGAATTGCTAATTCATCAGGAAGGAAGCTGATAAATCTAAAATCAGCTTTAGTAGAAAACCTGGGAAGTCTGTAAGTAGGGACTGTGAATGTCTGAAAGAACTGTGAGTCCAGGTTATTTACCTCTGCTGGACAGAGCAGTGGGCTGATATTCAAGTGGTATGTTTTATTCCTGGCCTGGCAGATAACCCCAGCCAAGGAATTTCAAATCACTCTGGAAAACAAAGATAAATGATGCACAGCCACCATTGTAGAACTTCTTGGCAAGGACAACCAAAAAGCTGGTTGTAGAACCAATATGTTACAATCAGCAAACTCTTGTCAGATTTGCTGGTAAAATACCTTACATGGTTCTGGGTTTTCTGGTGACTCTCTTCTTTTCCCTCTGCTAATCTGTGGAGGAAGATTGTAGCATTAGAAGAGTGCTCCATATTAAATTTTCATTTTGGCAGTCACAAAATATAGGATCTCAATTAAGCCAAACATTTTAGTATGTGCTGCAGGTCAACCCTAAAGTTAGGAGGAAGAGGAAGGGAATGATGGTGTTAAGACTTAGATAATATGTATGCATGAAGAAAATATTTTTCTTCTTGCCTTTGCTGTTAGTTTGAGGTGTTCTGCTCTAACTAGAGGAGGTGCAACCAGCTTAATTGGAATGTGTTTTTCAGGCTGGCAATGCCCCTTTTGTGGAATTTTTATTAAAAGCACAAAAGCTTAGCAATATCTCTGGTCACCAACTGTAGAATAAATCAAGCACTTTTTCTACCAAACTTTTATTAGATGTTACAGGGACTTTCAACCAGAAAAAGGAGTTGAGGGATTTTTCCTGTCATGTAATAAAAATATTAGGTCAAGTGTAGATCTGAAATAACTTCTCATGAAGTCTGTTTGCTATATAAAATTCTGCTAGTATTATCCATTTCCTTATCAGTGATGGTGCTTTTTCATTAAGACTTCATGATTTTCCATGATGCGCAATAAACAGTGGTCCATAAATCAGGAGAAAGGTGCAAGGGAAAGTCAGTTCTATTAAGAGAAGTTGGGATGTTGAAGGATCAGTGCGCAGGAGAAAGGTGCAAGGGAATGTCAATTCTATTAATAGAAGTTGGGATGTTGAAGGATCAGTGCTAGCAGTGACTGCAGTTACTATTTCAGATTCTGTTGGTCAGTTTCAATGTCCTGTACCATTTCCTTTCTATGTTTGGTTCTAGAATTAATTCTCCTTCGTGACAAAGCTTATCCTGAGATTTGATAGGGAATAATCCCCCAATTTTGAATTTATCTGCTGTGTCTCAGACAAGCTCACCCATACCCTGGCACACAGGTGTGGGCTCTGGTATCTATAGGTTCCTTGACCCTAGTTGATGTAGCTTGTGAGCTTGTCCTCATGCTGGGGCAGGGTCAGGTCAGCACAGTGCCTTGTGAGATGTCAGATTGAGCCATCTGAACTCATGGGAACCTCAGTGACCCAGAGGGAGGTGCCATGCCATGATCCCAGCTGCTGACAACACATTGGAAGTAATATTTCTTCTCCATTAAAACTGAGCTAATATTCCTTACAAATGTGCTTCAGGACTGCTTAAGAATTGCAAGTCTCTCTAAATGTCAATAATTTAGAGCAGTTACACTTCATAGAATCATGTCCCTTTCATGGGATTTAAAACTTCAGCCTTCTGTTGTATTAACCTGAAACCAAATGAGCGTGCTTATTTTGGTTAAAAAACAATTAATTCAGGAAGGAGGAGAATCTATACTAAAAATTTTTGCTTTTTGTAAAAAATTCTTCCATGAAGCTCTAAAATTCTTACTCTATAAAAACTTCTCTTGGCTTCTAGTAGTGTCTTTACAGTTAACATGCTTAGTTATCGTTATGTAAATATAAGTTGGATGAGGAAAATGCTGCTGCTACTTGTTGTGACAGTAACATAAAGGGACAACATTAAGATTTATTTTTTTTTGCTTGGTCTTTCTTGAACGTAATATCTTTATTTTTAAAATTGCATTGAAAAGTCTTTCTGAAATATTTATAAAGCAGAGAGATATTGCATAACGGAAGAACTAGAAAAAGGAGTTCCTGGTAGTCAGTTCTTAAAGTAGAGGATGTAATTCTCCATTTATCTTTCAAAAATTAATCTTTTCAGAGTTGATACCGATTAAATCCAGCTAGAGCTCTACATGGCTGAAAATCTGACTTTTAAAAATCTTTATTTGAAAGTATAAGCTTTGCCATTTGTATGAAGGCAGCAAGCAGCTACCCAGGAACTGCTAGGGACATGAGTGATGAGAGCATTGGTCTGGTATGGGGGAGGTGTAGTACTTGAACCCTAGCGTGTTAAATCCCAGAACAGCCCTGAGTTACTTGGCAATAGGTTGTTATGGAATTCTCCGGTGTTTCCTTTTCCTTTTTTACCTGAAACTCCCCTAAACAAACACAAACCCAAGAAAGAGTAGACACTGAGGGCTCTCCATATCTCATGCTGAAGAAACACAGCTTGCTGTTATTCCTTTCCCAGTTAGAAAAAAGTTCTTAATTAGTCTTGTCAGTTTATTTGTGTATAGGCAACATTTTTAAAATAGAAATACCTACATCATTCAGGTGTCTAAATCCTGTTTCCAAAATATCTTCACCAAAACATTTCAGGTTTTGATGTAGTCCAGTTCAACCGAGTGTTCTGATAGACAAGTAAGGCAGCACTGAAAGCAACTTGCACACCAGTGGCTGCTCTAGCGTCCTCTGGCAGCTAATTCATAGTGTATCTCAGATGCTACTCAGTCAGATTTCTCCTAAAAGTGGGTTATTCTGTGAGTTGCTTCAAGTGCCTGCAGTCTGGGCACCTTGGGGCTTGTAGGTCATCTTGTTGTAGTTATCGAGTACAACTCAATCTTAGAAGACAATCAATGGTGTCTCCTCGGTGGATATTGACTGAGGATGTGGACCATGAACACCCATCACACATTGAAGCAGAGACCTGAGCTAATTGGTGTGTAGCTGTGTCATTCCTTTATCCATAGTTACAGGATGCTGGGCTGTATAACACAAACATCATTGTAACAGAAAACCAATGTATTACATGATAAAGATTAGTTTATTGATGGAGCTCAGGCTTGTGCAGAGCTGTGGGGATAGTTCTTCCATGATGTACCAGTAAGTATTCTACAATGTAATAATTTAAACCCATTAGCGGCATGTTGTTGTCGTCTTTCATTTTAATTGTCTTATGTCTTCTGCTGTATGTTTTTTAGCACTGGCACATATGCCAGACTTTAAAGAGTCTATTGTGGAATGTTTGTCACAAACAACCAGGACTAAAAGGCTTGAGGGCATGAAATAAACATGCATTTGCATTAAAAAATAATTGCTGAAGGGTTTTGCTTTGTGTTTTTCTTTTTGTCTTGGAGGAAAAGATGAACTCTTTCCTGTATTTGGCAGGGACAGAAACATCCAGACATTAGTGTTCAGAAGTGTAAGGAGGATTGCTGAGATGTTGGAGTGAAAGAGAAAACACCCTGTTCTTCCCTGTGCTGGCCCACCCACCTGCCCTGCTCCATGGGTTTTAATACTCCCTCCAGACTGGAAAGGCAAACATGTTAGACCAGGAGTCTTTTGCTTCAGATGCCTGACATACGGTACCACATAATCTCTGTTTCATTTTGACAGTGCCAAAACCCAACAGCCTCGAACAGCAGCCTTGAAATGTAATAGGATGAACACACAATGCCACAACAAAGCTCCTGTGTGGAGTGTGTAAATCTGTCCATCAGTTAACAAATTCCTCGTAATACCTGTCTTCGAGAAGTTGTTGTCCTGATCATCAGTTGGGTTGTTGATGGGCTTTGTGTGATATGGATTTAGTACTTATTCTAGAGACAGACCCATGGTTTTGGCTCTCAGGGTGCTCTATGTACAGGATTTCTGTTTGCAGTCTCCCGTTGCTGTTTTTCTGACCTCTTTCTCACTCCATAGGGAAGCACAAGTTAACACACAGACTTCAGTAAATTTGTCCTATGGTAAACTTACATCAAGAGAAGAAGCAGGAAGGCACTTCCACAAACCAGTGATGGCTGTGTGTCACTGCAGTGTGGCTCATATATCATTGGAAATGACAAAGTGGTTTGAAGTGCATAAAAACATCAAAGGCCCCTTGTTTATTCAAGGTCACAGTCAGATGGGATCTGGTGCATGGCAAGCCTGTATGAAGGTCATGGTCATTTGGAAATGGGAATGGGTGAAACCAAAATTGGAACAAGATGTAGTCATAAAGTTAGAACCTGGCATGGTAAAAGACAATTAGCTCAGAACAGTGAAAATAAACTGTTTTGATCCGAATTACAAAGGGTGATATTGGGAAATGTTTAGCTGGGTTTTTTTCTTCATTGGAGATGACTAATTTCACTTTTGGTGGCTAGAGAGCTTTCCTCTTTTGGTTTGGAGGTTATTTGTCTGATTTTGCATCTTTTTGAGAAAGACTAGCCTTTAGAATAGTACAGCTTCATGTTGCCTTTTACTCTTCTAAGTTGCCACACTGATTATGTAGATAGTATTTGATTGGAAATTCCTGTTTCTGACAATCCTACTCTTGAACATTTTCTCAACATTGTCATTATAAGGATAATGAAGAAATGCCTCAGACCTATTAATTGAAAAATGGTAAGTTCAATTTGGGTTTTCATCACCACAGAAATACTCTAATGGCTTTTTTTTAAAATCTTCTCTTTCCTCCTCTTAAACCCAACAATTAAAAATAAAAGTTAAATAGATTTTCTGTGGAACATTCAGACATAAACTCCATTTTCCACCTCACCTTTTGTTTCCAAAAGAAAAACACAGCCAGATTTTCAGAACAATTTTCATCATCTCTTTGTGGTTGAGCAATTTAATGGTTTGGCTTAGATTTACTTCAGCACAAGTGTCAATAATTATGAAGATTTGTTTTCCCAACATTTACCAGTCTTCTGCTATGGAGAAAACACTGCCACAGTCAGTTCATTGTTCATCAGAATTCATCTTTTTCTCCTCTTTTTTTTTTTTTTCTCCTTATTTGAAGATAGCTTGAAGTTTTAGTTTCAAATTCTCAAGTGTACTCTAACTTCACCCCAGCCCCAAAAGAGGAGAAAGGGAAATGGGGAGAAATGGAGAGAGGAGGCATCTGCCAAAACTGACCTGAACATCCAAAACCAGCTTTAGTATCTGAAAAACAGCATTGCACACAGGAAATAATTTCCTGACCAATTTTAGCTTTAGTATCTGCAAAAACAGCATTGAACACAGGAAATAATTTCCTGACCAATTTACAGAGCAAATCTAGAAATCTATGCCAATCATATTTTCTATAGATACAAATCATGGCTCTTGACTTAAATATTCCCAGATAGTTTTATAGCTACTGAGTCATGCTCTAACTCATTCATCCAACAGTCCTTGTTCTCATTTCAGGCTGAGAGGTACCATATTGTCTGTATAAATGTTTCCTGATCTGAGCTTTCCTATGTTTAGAAAGTACTTCCTATAAACTTCTCAGGCCCCTAATTAATGCACTGGACCACTAAGCATGTCAAACAAATTACATCATTTTTTTGTATGTCACAGATTCCACATGTAATAATTGTTGAACTCAAAGTTATTTTGATTAATACAGAGTTTGAACCCAGTTTACTGGCACTATCTCTGTTTTGGGGAAGAGACAAAGTCTCAAGACAAATGTTACTGGATTATAAAATTGAAAATGGAGTTTTTTTAATCAGCCTTGAAAAATCTCAGGGAAATAGTCTTTACCATAATTATTTTTCAGTTTCTGTCTTCCTCTTCATCCTGCTAGGAGGAAAGAAAAAAAGGAGAGAAGACAAGGAACAGTTTAAAATAAAGTGCATATTTTCCTCTAGTTCTCCTATTGAGGATAAGTGGAAAGTACAGAAACAGTAAAATTTGACTGGAGATTTATTTGCCTTGAGATTTCTAGTCACCTTTTGAGAACAGAAATCTCCCAAATTAACAAACCAGACCAACCTACTTTTATGTGGAAATATTCTTTCTTCAGCTGAACTTCACTTAACTATGGAGTTCAGAAAGTGAGAATTTTCTTTCTTGTTTCTTTTCTTTCTTGTAGTGCTTCCATGTTTCTTTGGAAGAACATTGACATGAGAGTTTAGGGAAAGGAGCAGAGCCCAGGACACACTCTGCTTCGCGTAGAGTTGTGGTCTTTCAATGATGCTTTGCATTTTCCTCTACTGTAGACAGAACTGCCTCATCACTGGAAGACTCAGCACTTTCAGTGATTTCTGAGTTGTTTGCAAACCATCTTAGCCCCTAAAAATCCATTCTAGTCTCTTCCATTTACAGGTTTTTTTTCCTATGGGTAATCTATTCAAGCACCTTACCTAGCATTCAAGTATTCATGCCAAGTCTTGACTCTAGCACATTGGTACTTTTAGCTAGATTTTGTTAAAGAAGTGAGAAGGGGAAAGTTTATAATAGAATAAAATAGACTATTTCAGTTATGTGGGTGAAGGGGAAAGTTTAGAATAGTATAAAATAGACTATTTCAGTTATGTGGGATCTATAATGATCATCTAGTACAACTGCCTGGACAATTCAGGGCTAACCAAAAGTTAAAGCATGTTGTTAAGAGCCTTTTCCAAATGCCTTTTAAACACAGATCGACTTGGGCCATTAACCCCCTCCCTAGGAAACCTGTTTCAGTTTTGTTAGTGTGACTTACTGTCTAACACATGGGTGACTTTTGGAAAGAAAGAAGGTAACCTAGCTCAGTACCATTACTCCTGGAATATTTTAATCCATGTTCTCTGTACTCTAGGTTCCCACAATTGACTGGAAAACCAGTATCAGAGACTCTAGTTCATTAAGCAAGTTGTGAAATACAGTTTTGGAAGTCTAAATGCCCTTAATGAGACAGCAAAGTGATAAAGTGCATCTACAAAGGATTATTTTGCAGCGTAGTTCTTCTCACTTTGACTAATTCAGGAGGTGTAACTCAGGTGTTGCTATCTCCAGTTAGCTCTGTGTGGTAAATCAATGCTAATAGAAGAGGGCTAGTATAATATCCATTATTCAGTTATGTCCTACCTAAATCTGTAAAATACCACTTAATCATGGCTAATCACTAGGTAAATCTTGTGCAGATACTTTACACAGAGGGTGAATTTCATCCTTATGCAATAGATCTCCATGGATCTAACATATCTTTTAAGCTGCACATTCATATTACAGAAAGCCATCTCGTCTCTTTCAAGAAATACAGCTTTTTTTTTTGCCTTTTTTTTCCCCCCCAAGTTGAGTGCTTTTTGCTTCTTATATTCTATGGCTGCTGAGCAATTCATTTCCCAAATGTTTACAGAGAACAGCTATGGAAAAAGGGATCATGACTCTTTAAAATACCTACTTAAAAAAGATGTCTCAATAGCCCTGTGTAATCCAGTGCAGCTTCTCTCTCGTGGCCAGAGCCCACGGCAGAGTTGAATCAGTTTTAGTGAATCAGAGCAAAGAATTTTTTTCAGGTATATTTAACTATATTAATTACAAATATTTTCTTAATATGATGTAGCAGATTTTATTTGAAACAGCCAGATAGTGTTTTATTTTTATTTGCCATTAGTATTAATATAGGACAATCTCAATTATTAGACTTGTATTTTAATTTCTAAATATTATTTAACCATTTTGTGGATATGTAGCAGTGATATAATTTTTTATAGGACAATCTCAATTATTAGACTTTTAATTTCTGAATATTATTTAACCATTCTGTGGATATGTAGCAGTGATATAATTTTATGGCTAAGGTACTGGAAAATTCGTCTTGTCTGCAGTCTTACATTGTTTAAATTAAACATAACACGCAAAAAATGGTTTTAAAATAGACATTAATTTTCTCAGAATTAGATTCTAATAGTAATATCTAGGCTTAAATTCTGAAACATCTTTGGATCATATTTATTTCCCTTCGTGCATTGCAAATTTAGAAAGGAGAAAATACCAGCTAGACTGGGGGGTTCTTACATTTTAAGTCTCTCTAAAAATAAATCTTCTCAAGTTTTGGTGGTTTAGTTGTATTTAATGTGTTTTGCTCAGGAAGGATTCTTCACACAGGATACAGCTAGGTTTTTTTAGTGTGAGGTTTTTTTCCTCTTTTGTGTTTATTCTGTGTCAGAAGAAAATTCTCCTTCTGCTGGAAGGAGATTTATACATCCATAGCTACATCTCTGCCTCCCATGAACCAATTTTAGCAATATGGCTCTTGTGCAATTTTGCAATTGCATTCAAATGGTAACAGGCCCTGATCTGAAAAATATAACTATCCATATGGTGTACATGTGTGTTTCTATGAGTGCTATGCAGAATATAATGTACAAACTAGTTCAGCAG